>NW_017100187.1:2534595-2556534 GCF_001263275.1 Habropoda laboriosa | reverse complement strand
ATTATAAAACATAATTATTATATTTGTACAATACGTATAAGGCAGCCATCTCCAATGAAACATTCATAACAAGTGTGTGATAATATTTGTAAAACTTGATATCCAATAAACAATCTTATGTTCTTTACAAAATCATCGTATGATTCGAAGGGTACCAGGAGAAAGAGATCAGCTTGGAATTTCTTTCGGTTCCATTTTATCCAGTAATTAGTTGACATGATGGTAAAAATGGCGGGAATTTAGTTACCGAAAAATTGAAAATGTTGCTACATTTCGTAGAGCCATCTGTTGCGAATGTGCTGCCACTGAACAATGCCCTGTTTAATGTAAAGAAGCGTGGACAGATAGCGTTACCGACAAGCTGTGCACGTTTAAAAAAAGCAAAGGACAACAATACGCGATCGAGTGCGGTGAAAAATCGGTGAAATGGTGGAGTTGTGTCGCGGGTATATTTAGAACCAGGTGAGCACTTTATTCGTTAATTAACACAGCGTTTTGTACGTCGTGTGCCAATCGACGATATACAACGCGGTCGAGATGGAACATTTTTTCTCCGTTGATTTTCGTACACCTTAATCGGTGAGAAACATTTTACTGAGTCCACTAGGTGTCTCCGTTCAATTACACTACCAATTTGTATATATTTAAGGATAATAACGTTACGATTATACGTTTAATCGATTGATAATTCGTCGTCGAATCACTTTATACGCAATGCTCGTTACTACGTTCGTTCGTGTATCATAACCTCTTTACACGCCACACATAATATTGTGAATCGTTTTACTAATGGCACGTATCACCAACAGATACGCATAATACACCTACGTACGACACTGTCATTCCTGTGCAATCGACAATGTTAACGTGTAATTTACCCATCGAAAATAATTAAGGAGGATAAACAATCGAAGCCGGGGGGATAGAGTAGAGTGTATCGAAACGATCGTATTGTCAGTCGTTTGTTTCTTAGACCAGTTACAGAGATTATTCTCGCGATACCGTTCAGTTGTTTCATTAACGATGAAATCAATCAAACGTTAACGCGGAACGTGAATTTAGCAACGTAGAATACATTATTAGACACATATGAAATTCGTTATCGTTATATTCGAAATAATAGTGATATGTAGGGTGAGTATCACTCCAGGCATGGTATTTAGTACAATTTCAGGATCGGTAAACAGTGCCATTGTCACATGAAAATTCACGCGTACTCTAGCGTTCGCGATACCTTCTCATTTTCGCGGGAAGATAAGTAGCACGTGGTTCAGTACATCGTGCTTCCACGTAAAAGAAGTGTTTTGTCCATTTTGTAACGCGATACTTTTCGTCGTTTCGTTTCTATCGTTGAACGAAACGAGTGAATAATATCCGTGAGAAATTTATTCACGCGCAGGGGGATTAAATTGTAATTAAATCAGTAGAGATCTCGAAGAAATGGAAATCTGGACAGGTTAAAAATGAAATTGCCGAAAATTCTTTGTTTTTTTTTTCATTCAAAAGTTAGAGTACCCCTCTCTTCGAGAGCCAAAATTCCACGATGGCTTAATGCCCCCCACTCTCCACCATGATCCGGCCTCTATTGATTGCTCTACCCTACCGCACTACTGCCCTACTTTTATGACTTTACTCCACCCCCCACCTTCCCCTTCTCAAGCTCTCTCTCTCTCTCCCTGTTCCCGTGTAGCCTACCTCCAGCGTGTATCGCGGAGTCATAGACACACGGGAATCGTGTGTACCGTTTGTCCGAAGACGTCCTCTCGGGTTGCGCACCACTATGCGGAAGAACGCCTAATTTAACTGTTCTTGGAATTTCAGCGAGCCTCGCGATTCTACGACCGACGACACTGTTACCGGTGGCTTTTCGTTTACGTAGTATCGTTGTTCATGACTAATGTACCTTAGCCTTCTTCCTTGCCGTAACTTTACGTTTCACGTCTTGACAAATTTAACTACCTTCATTTTTATTCGCAAGTTTTAACGCGAGTCGAGAGATTTGTAGGTCGATCCCATGCCTATCTATCTATGGACTGAATCATAAATGACGGATCCGGCGATAAATTATCGGACGTTTTCCGCGTCCATAAATCCAAGCTGTAATACTATGCAGCGCCGGTATGCGATCCTGTGGATAGTGGTGTGGCACAACACCACGTGCGTGTGCCCTCCCTTCCGCTTACGTGTGTCACATGTGTATGCACTGTTGCGTGCACAGCAGGATCAAGGCTACACGTGGTGCAGGTTTATTTTCGAAGAGCCGTGTAACACACACAGCACTTGCAGAGAGGAACAAGGCTCTTTTTTCCGTCGTCTTGCGTGCAGCCTCGGGGATATTTATACGGTTTTCCGTTTTCCACCTTGTCAAACTGTGAACGCGTCTCGTGGTAACACACACACACTCGACTCGCACAGGGGTTGAAGGGAGGAGGAGGAGAGAAAAGTGATTTCTCCTTCTACGATGCGACGAGTAATTATCGTGGAGTGACGCCTCTCTCAGAACTATCGATCTGAACGATAGTTTCAACTGCTCGCGAACCTTTTTTCACCGTCCTCTCTTGTAACGAATCGAATTCGGTGCACCTTTTTTTCGAAAAAACCTTTTTTTCCGTTCTAATAGGGGAATGTTTCAGCTCGTTTGATCGTTTGTTCGAGACTTCGTTAGCGGTCTTTTTTCCCCTCCTCGTTCTCGCAGTGACGTAGGTCGTCGCGATGTCAGACACACGCGTTCGCGGTCACGCATCGATCCTGGTCGAAGTAGCGGCGCCCGGAACTGGTCAGACAGAGAAGTGCACGCTGATACTACTTAAACGAGTCTAACACACCGACTGATTCCGTACCGAAATAAATACAACAGAAACTATTGGAAATGAAAAGCTCTAACGCATCGACTTAAGTCACCTCACAGCCGAAACCGAGCAGATCACAAACAATCATCTAGGTTTTTCCCCAATTTTGACACACCCGAGCTCGAAAGGTTCGCCGTCACTGGCTCATGCCCAGGAACTGTTTACTCATGCCCAGGAATGTATTATAGTGTGCAGTGTGCAGACTCGAAGACGAACGCATCTGGTGAAAGTTTGAAGAATGAAAAAAAATAGAGGGTAACTCGAACTTGTTTAGTTTAAGGGTCGACGGAGTGTATAATAGGAGTAGATAGAGGGTGGACGAAAATCTCTGATTGGTTAAGTAGTCCTCGGCGTCGCAGTGCACGCTCTTTATCCGACAAGGTCATCGCGAAAGCGAACAAACGAGATGACTCAGGCGGGATTCGCGGAATGCTTTTACCATTGGGCGAATCGTGGTTGAATCGATCCGTTCTAAGCCAAGACGAATTCTGTTGAGTAGGGTTGATTTTCGGCTAGGTTAGCACGCGAATCGCTCCTCGGTAGGACGAACCTAAGCTGACGACCAGTCACGCTAACCACGAGTCTCGCGCAGTCCTTCTTATTGCGGCATCGTACACGTGCCGAGGAAGAAGGTTCTGTTAACCTTCTTTCGGGGAATTCCCGGCCTACCGAGATTCGATCGAAGGTACTCGGTGGCGGAGGTGAAGGTCAAGTCCACCAGTCAGACTCGGCCTATCTTTCTCCGCTTACTTTCGATTCGTCCTTTGAACGGCGATTTTTCGAATTTCTATTCGAGGTTTCATCAGGCAAGGAGAAGGTCGGGGAATATTTTTCGCAATAAATAGCACTCACGGCAACGGTGATTAAGGCTGGTTATACAGGAGGGGACTGGCGAATAAAAACAGTCGTTGCCTCGCTGATAAAGGCTCGATATTAGACAGCGGGACGTGTAGGAGGCTCTTCCACGCTGGTGAAGATAAAAAGTGGCTGCAGTGGTAGCGTGCCGCAGTCCTATGAGAAACGGAATTGCTTCTCTAAGGAGCCGATAGACGTTCTCTTAATACCTCCACGGCCGATGAAACTTGGGAAGAAAGTTGTGGAAAGTCGTGTCGATATGCGTGTTTCACAAGAAACACGTGAGGAGTACACGTGCGTCTGTAGTACGGTGAAAACTATGTCATCGTGTTCGAGGAACATTGTTCCCCGGGTATGAATTCTGAGTCATCCTACTCGAGTTACATTTCGAATACGATCTATCGATCGTTTCCAAACGCGACGATTTTCTCCTTTGACTGTTATATGTAATATTTAAACAGTTATGCTTCGCAGCGTATTTTAATACGTTTCTCTCTCTGTGTTTGATAGCAGCGTGGGTTCAAATCTACGTTACATCGGATAAAAGCGCCGGTTGACATTTAATAAGAGTTTTTATCGCGAAACGCCATTGGTCCGCTCTGCCAGGGTCGAGGAGGAAGGAGGGGTAAAAAGTTCTCGAAAATGAAGAGTGGCGAAGGGCATTTGATTTCTCGAATGGATTTATGTCACGGTACCGTAATAAATTACGGTTCGCCGGATTCGTCATGTTTCACATTTTGTCGTCGTCGTTGGTCGTCGAAATTTTCACAAATGGGAAAATAAGTGGGATCGAGATAAAGTTCTCGAATTATCGATCCTTGGTGATTCTCCGTTCTGCCAACGAGTACCAGGGGAAATTCTGTATACGGTGGGAAAGACCAGGCGGGCAACGACCGGAAATTTACTGTAACCTCTTACTCACCGTATCTCGTGTCTAGATCGCGAGATACAACGACCGCGTGTCGCACGTGTCTGTTGAATTTTTCATCGGACAGTCGGGGTTGCCTTTGTGAATATCGTAGGAATACGAGCGCAACGTGCCGTTTCAACTGGTCAATTTCTCGAGTGATTCGAGGCTCTATACCTGAAGCATCGCTCACAACTGGAACGGTTTCGCTGTCGAACAACATTACTTCCTACGATTACACGATCCATCTGTGAAATCAACTTAACGTTTGATCGGAGAGAACTTGCAGTTGATAGAAAATGCACTGTAACGTATGAATAATAAAACGAACGGTCAGCAGAGCGCGAACCCTCTACACGATCTTCTATATAAGCTCGCGATATTCCTAGTTTGTGCATTCGGTAGGAGTCGGCTGTAACGAAACCATTTTTTCCCGAGCTGCCCTCTCTCACGAACAGGTACGTTTTCTTTCCGTCTTACTCCGATCGAACATTAAACGTAGCGAGGTGTGAAATGAGGAATGGGCGTTGGGGCAACTATAGCCAGCCCTGAGAACAGAGTGTTGTAGATGGTAGAACGTCGAGGACTATGTATGTATCTAGTTCGTATGGCCAAGGAGTCTCTCTCTCTGGGTGAAAACCGCTCCGACGTTAAAACACCCGCGTTATTTTTGGTCCAGAGGCCTACAGAGAGATATAACCTGTCAACCGGTCGAGTTTCTCTCCTTCTCGCTTCCTCTTTCACGTTCTTTCATTGATGCTGGCGTCAGAGACTGTCCTGACGTAGGCCTGGACCAACGCCAAAATTGACCAGTCCCCGAGTCGGAAACATACGACTTGCTGGCGGCTTCTCGTTCAACACAGCTCACGTTGCCACACCGTCGAGAACAACCGAATCAACAGGGTGCCTGCCTCGTCTGCTTTCTTCCGTTTCCTCGTTTCTTTTCTTCTTCTTTTTTTCAGTTCGACCGTCTTGTTGCGGAGAAGCAGGTAGAATTATCGTGGATTATTGTAATAGGAATCTGTCGGGGGTGAGAATAGAGAGAGCAAGCGAAATGCAACTGTCGACGTAGAGAAACCGGATGCGAACAGTATTGATCCGGCATGAGCCGAAACCGCTTCTCTATAGCTCCTTTCAATTTCAGAGCATTCTTCACGGTGAAGAATTCACCGTGAATTTATGTCGTACGACGAGTAGAGGCACGTGTTGCTTCTCTGACTTGTCCTCTCTTTTGCCGATCGCAGTGTTCTCCGTCTAGCAACGATCACTCGTTCCAAGAGTTCGATACGGCGAGAGATTTCAGCCTGAAAGATGAACAAATTTTCTCTTCGTCGGGTGAATTTCAGATGAACGTCCCGAATCCTCTTCCCGAATTGTCCTATAAATACTGCGAAAGCGAAGCAACCGATAAGAAGATCTAAATTGGAAGGTTCCCTAGGACGCTCGAGGATAATCCTTCGAAATTGATACTTGTCCGGTGGAAAGTGGCTAGCAATAAAATGGAACGTCGCATGGTAATTGGTTATCTGGTGGGCAGCAGGAAAGGACTGGTCAGGGAAGAGGGGAAAAAAAGGCGTGAAAAGATCGATGGACGTAGGTGCTAAATGCGCGTCGAGATATATATCTGTCGATAGATACGCGGCCAGTGCTTGGACATCGTCGTGGTAGTCGTCGTGAAAATATTTTCATTATAAATAGCGGTCGACCGGCACGGAAGCCGCTCATGCTTTCACGAAGCTTCACCGTCGTTGGTCTCCATCGCCTGTTCCTCTGCCGAATCACGGAAAATCTTTCCAATGCCAAAAACCAGCGTATCTTGGAGAATTGAAATAAAGATCCCTGCTGTTGCTCCCTTTGGAACAGACGGACAGTTTGGGCTCTACAGAATTTTATTTCGCGTCGGTGCGTAGAACAGGATGTTGTTCTGGAAATGGATCAGAGTTGGAGGAAATACATCTCTTCCTTCTCTCGAGTGTCCGAGATCAGTTTCAAGGTTCAGATCTCTGGCGGTGGATCGTCGAGAAAGTCGCGGGAGAAAAGTGTGAAAGCACCTTTAGCTGGGAGATGAGCTCGATCTGTGTCTTCGTCGTTTATTCTCTGCCCTATTTGCCGGTATATAGGTCACAGAGTTCAGCAACCCTCCGCAACCCGGGTCGACCACTGTACGGGTTGACCTGAATAAAATTTATCCGGTGAACCGATTCCCCATGATTCCGTTTTTTCCCCCGTGCTCCACTTTGCCCTCCCTTCTTTTCCTCAACCTTCTCTTTACCAATACTTGGATATTTTTAGGTATATTTATCAGAAGAAGATGTTTGGTTTATTTGGAAAACTGGGTCGTTCATCCTGGAATATTCGAATATGTAGTTGGAATACTACACAGTTGTTCACAGTTGGAATACTTCCGAAAACGCAGCTACACGCATACTTCCTCTCGAACGGACCCAACCACTCTAAAGGATCTATTTTAACACAGCCCAATAAGCATATCGAGATGCTCGCACGTGCAGGAGATAATCGAAATTACGGCACGACGGACGTCAATGATCGTTCTAATGTCGTAATAGGCGATCGACGTGTCGACTTATGCCGTAGGATATACAACGAAAATAATACGGGTTGGACGAGTGCCAGTAAGAGCCTCTCTATTGTCTTTTTAGCCGGCGAGAGAACGGTGACACACACGGCGCTCGCTGTAGCGAATGTATCCAGTGGCAGGAAACGAACGAATACAGATTTTATTCCGCGTTCAACCGTCCAAGCCAACGGCAGCTGCTTTCGCTTTTCGCCGATAGAAATCAGAGAGGAGAAAAGAGCGACAGAACGCGCGGGCCGAGTTCTCCCTATTCTGGGAAATAGCAGCGATCGATAATTTTGCGTCCGGCTTCGAAGGCACCGTGGGCCGGAGATCGGTTTTAACGCGATCGCCAGGAGCGTTCTATTAAATCAGGATTACCCGGTGAACTGCTCGTTCAGGCTTAATCACCTTTAACCCTTTCGCCGTGTTACCAGTCTGATGTATATTAAAACCAACGAGGTTATTTTCCATTTGCTCCATACAGATTCTTTTCACGCCTGTTAAAGCTGCAGATGGTGCAGATTCGGTAGTAAACTGTTTCGGAAGTGGTGGTAATTGGTTCTGGTATCGGTGAAATCCATCCCCCGGTATCGACGAGGACCGCGTGCCAAACTGGTTTGGCGTCGTGTCGCGTTGATTAAAGTGCCGAGAATAAAAGGTGCGTTAGAGGGAGGAGAAAGTAGCGGGTGTGTTGTAGCGAGAATTGAGAAGTAGAGACATTCGTTGGATGACACCACCGGAAACTCGGCTGAACGAATCGATATTTATAGAAGAAGCGGAGAACCGGCGATCCAAGTTCCGGATGCTCTCTAATCCATCCGGTGATTTAGCATTAGTCGGATGAAAAATTCGTCTACTGCCGCAGCAGCACCGGTGTTCCCGGAAAATCTCCCACGTAAACTTCCTCCCGATTTTTCCTGACCTTTCGCACCAGTTACTCTTCTTCTCCGACAACGTGGCATGAATTGAAGAGGAGAAGTATTTATTAGAGAAAAGACTCGGAAACGGCAGAGGCAGCAGGTAGAGGAAGTTCAAAGAGCAGCCAGATATCCTTATTCGAATGTTTAACACGCAGAGGGTGGCCGATGCGTCTGTCCAGGGAGAGTAGGTCGTTTCCATGGCGACAAGGGGTGCATCGGACTGGCACGTATTGCTAAACTGAACGTAGCCCCCTGACGGCCTCTAACCTACCTCCCCCTCCCATATATCCCGCCTCCTGCGGAATATCCTTGTGGCTAGGTCATCCCTCCCGCAGGAATTAGGTTACTTCCTGGAATTGGCTTTTCTTCGACCGCCCGCGAAAAATTCCTCTTCCCTTCGCGACAACCCTCCTCTTCTACCTACTACCCTTAACTCTCTCTCTCTCTCTCTCTCTCTCTCTCTCGCTGCACATCCAAGGCCATGCAATTTAGAATGCATTTTTGTGCGTCGAGTACGACAGTACCGTTAATTCTATTCCACTGTGACAACAGTCGACCTACTTTTAGATCGATCGTTGACGCTGTTTTAGGGATGTTTACCGGGATATCGGTAAACTGAACGCACCTCTACATCCTTTACAACCCTTTTGTCTCTCACGCCTACGGAATAAAGCGTATGTACACACCATCGATGTCCTCTGATTCGGGATGCGTCATCGGGAGGAATAGCCTGGGCTGTCGCGTGTCCGGAAGCCATCAGCAGCGCATCGGGCTGAAAGTAGTTCAAACGTTGTATTTTAACCTTCGTTCGACGCAACCCTGGCTCAAGTTTCAGAGTACTTGCTTCTTTCTCCTTCTCTTCTATCTGCTCGATGCTCTCTCTACTCTGACCGGAGAGAGAGCTCCAAGACCCAGTTCTTTTTCCAAAGGAGGACACCCTGTATTATTCCAGGGGATACGGAGGTGCACGACCTAGTTACGCTTGGGCGTGTTATATGGGTCATAGACACCATTCGCACTCAGTCATACGTGCACGCACACCGTGTGGAAAATCATCCTAGTTTCCAGAGAAACCACGGTCCACCGAATACGTGCCAGTCACAGTTTTATAGTACCAGGCAATTTCCAACCGACGAATTCACCTTTGGCTGAATAATCCTCTCGCGGTAATTACCAATACCAATCGAAAGATAATTTGAAACTATTTCGGAATACACAGTTCTCCGGAGGTGTACTTTTATTTGAACGGAAGGATAGCTGTTCGCTGGTTCGAGGTACGAAAGGAGGTGCTAGAAACTCGCGATCCCTTCGTTAGCTCTTTCAAGGAAACACTCGTAATCTATACTCGTATGTACAAAGTTAGGAGAAATTCAATTGTTTGTAATTAACAGCGATTCGTTCGACACCCGGTACAGTCGGAACACGCGCACGCGTGCACTTGCCCGTCTCTGTTCGCTCTCCAGAACCATTTCTCCCCGATCTCCGTCCTCGTCGTTCCCCTCGTCTTCATCGGGAAATTTTCCCAATTCTCCCCTCGCGCGCGTGGTCCCCGGTTTTTTCGAGCCTCTTCATCCCCTTCTTCGCGGCACCACCAGCCTCCTCTCTGTCCCTCCCGCGTTCGCCGAGTCCGTCTCGCGCGCTCTCGATATCTCTCTCTCCTCGTCGAGTCCGCGATTCTACGGTCCGCGCCGCGTTTCTCTCTCAGTCTCTCGCGCAAAGCGCTTTCGTCGCGACGTATCGTTGCACTCGATAGATTGTGGCTGGTCCAGGTCTCTTCGTCGTGTGTACCTCTCTTTCTCTCCCTTTCTCTTTCTTCTTTTCTCTACTCCGTTTCTCCAGCATTTCCAAACACGGCGGCGGTTCTTCTGATTATACTTGCTTCGCTTGGTTTTCGCCTCCGTGTTTCCACCACCCCTGTTGGAGAGAATGACGATTCTCGCGGCCAGGGAGCATGGATCACCGTAGAAAAGAAACGTGGTGGACGTTGGATGTTTCTCCGCCGAGATAGCGGCCAAGGAGACGGAGAAAGAGAGTGTATTGCTATTTTCGAGACGCCGTGGAGCCCGGCCAACGCGTGCGTCCGGTTTACCGTAGGAAAAAAACGAGTGGAAATCGCGGGTGGAAGGTCGCAGAGCGAGATCTACCGTCGGCGTTTCTTCCCACCTTTCCAAATCGTTCACCAGACAGACACGCGTGCTCTCCTAGCGGTGTAACAGTGCGAAGAGAAAAGACGAAAGTTGAACGTTCTATCTAGCCGCGTAACGCGAGTGATCGTGCTGATCGATCTCAGACGCATCGTCCAGCCGAGCATTAACCCGCATTAACCCTCGATACTTCATTTGGGAGAATTATGATAGTCGGTTCTGTGGGTAGATCGTTAGTCGTCGTGTTGAGTTTATAGGATGGACGAGAAGCTGGTGATACACGTTTGAACAGAGAACCTGGAATGTTGTTCAGTTATACCTGAGATAATTCGCAAGTTTCGCCGCGAGGAGAAGATGATCGATGATAGTGAATTGTGCGTGATCTATCGGTGAATAAAGTTGAGTCTTGGCGGAAGGGGCAGAAGAAGAGGGAAATACGTTTTCGAGTCACTTTTAGTCGCGATGATTAGTCAAGATGATAGTCAATTAATCGTCATGGAGATTGGCCTCTGGAGGTTGGTTTTCCTCGATTTGTACCATTTTCCAATCGAACGACATTGCAGTAAATGTAACAAAATGTGTAACATCACGGCCGCAGACGTGCGTTACGGTGTTTGCAAGAAGGTTCGTTCTCGTGCACGACTGCTAGAAAAGTTTCAAGTCTAATTTGTCCAACTTCGAGAGGCATTGTTTCTAACAAATATCTTTTGTCACGTGTAACCGTAGCTTGCATGCACGTAAATGAGTGCTTCACTTGCCACCAGGATTTTCCTTAACGTAGAAACTAAAAGAAATCTACAGATCCAATCTACAGATGAAGAAATTGTTATCGCTTTGTTTTTATTTTGTTTTTTCTTCCCACAAAAAGCCATGACCGTTGTGTTGTATCTGCTTACAGAGTGTACGATGTTGGAAGGTGGACGTGCAGTGATTTGGCTCCTTGTATCAGCCCCACGAGCTGCACGCCACCCGAAAGATTCACGTACTAACCCAGTTGCACCTGTTTGAACCCACCAGTTGCAGAGTCTTGCACCGTAACCCCATGACGCATTTAACACATGGCCCGCCTGGAGAGTAAGTGCATCCACACTCACGATATTCGTTCGTCTCCCGTCCCTTTTTTCCTACCTAGTATAGTGGGAGAATTTGGCAAGAAATCGTGGAGGAGAGAGAGGAGATAGCGAGGATTTGGTTTGGTTGTTGCAGTACCAAGTATAGTGGTGCATAAAGGCAGCAGGTCGCACAGCCGACCTGAGAGTCCCACGGTGGTGGTGCGAGGAGGAATGCCCTCACTGCCATCCTCCAGGCAAGGCTTCGATACGTCATATCGGAACAGCCCTGAGTCGGATATGATAGACGGGAATGCCAATCCGAATGTCGGCTCTTCTCCCGCACCGAATTCGCTCCACCGTAGCTCACCCTCATGTCCCCCCGATAAATCAGACACAGAGAACAAAAACTTTCGTAATAGGGTAGGTAGTAGCAGTACGTAGAAAACCTGTTTCTAGTTACAACAGCCCTTCTTTTTTTACTTTCCGAACAAGTTAAAACGAGCGTGAAATCCATTTTATTTTCTCTTGTCCATCGGTAGACGAATACGAAAGTGAAGCTGCTGGTCAGGAGTCATGCTATGAGAGAGTCGACCTCTCCCCCGAGGGAGCCACACAACGGTTCGTCGTCTCCGCATAGTCCACAATCGGTGGACGGTGAGAAAAAGTTCGCGGGTAGCCTGTCTCCTAATTCCACTAACGCCAAGCTCAACAACAACGAGTCAATGTTCAACAGTAATCTCTGTCCGAACCAATCCCCGAAGCAGATGCGCACCACGGCCACTTCACCTACCTGTCGAGCTCCGTCAAGAAATGGTAAGATTCTTTTAAACTGGATAGTAAATATCGTTGGTACGATGAACACAGATCGTTACCTTGATCGCAGGTCAATCTAGTCCTTCTCAAGTTCACTCACCAAAGAATAACACTTCGCCAACGAACGGCAATAAGTCGGAGAATCATCGTTCCAAGATGACAGGCTCGAACGTGATCCAGAAATGCAATAATTGCGTGAAGAACAATCAGAATGACCGGCCCGGCTTACTACAAACGCCCGTGTCCCCGTCAAAGTCAGGCCAGGTGTTGCAGCACTCGCAAAAGTGCACGAACCTGGCACAGAACGCGCACAACAATCATCAGAAGTCGGAACAACGTAGACCGAACACGTTGAACATATGCAACAACCAGTGTTCGAATCAATGCGGCAACACGTTGTCCGTGAGCAGGCCAGGCTCGCGGCACAAGCTGAGGCATCAGAATTCCTCGCAGGGTAGCTTCGACAGCGCTTCTCCTTGCCTCTCACGAGGTTCGTGATTTCAATTACTGATAATTCAAGTGTACCTTCCCCACTGTCAAGTTGCTTTTGAGGAGGAACGATTGATATTTTCTTCGCAGATAGCAGTACGGAATTGTACACGGACAGTACAGGAATAGATCTGGAACATTTCATCGCGGAGACCATAAATCGTAATCAGAAAGACCGCACGGTGCTGTTGAAAATCGAAAAAGATCTGATAGAGTTCGCCAAGGACAAACAGAAAGTCTGTCACAAGTTTCCAAACATGTCCTCTTACAATAGGATGCTAGTGCATCGCGTAGCGGCTTACTTCGGCATGGAGCATAACGTGGATCAATCCGGTTCCAGCGTGATAGTCACCAGAACGAAGAACATGCGAATTCCAAACACCCGTTTCAAGGAACACATCAGGGATGATTTAATTTTATCAGAGGAGCCGCGTAGGAGTATCCTGAAGAGAGATTCCAGTTCGTTCGAGGACAGCTTCAACTTCAAGTCCCCTGACAGGCTATCCGGTGACTACTGTCGACAGAATAAGAGTTTCGAGGAGAGGGAGGAGGAGTACGAACGCGCCAGACGAAGGATATTCAAGGATAGCAGCGGAGAATGCAGCGAGGTTGCATCTTGGCCCTACTGGTCTTCTTCGGAAAGCTCCGACGTTTCCGCGAGATATCGTTTGTTGCATCCTTCGGATCACACGATGAGGTGAATTTTGTTGCAGCCAAGTTTTATGGTCTGCGTTGAGAAGGCTAATGTGCGTGTAACGTGTAATAGGCAAACGAAGCTCATGAAGGGGGAATCCTTCGATGGAAGGGAATCCTGTCGAGGTTCGGTGATGAGGCCATCCGTATCCAAGTCTTTCAGCTTCGGTGGCTACACCAGGGGCATGCTTTCCAGAGGGGACAGCGTCACATCTACTCACAGCGCTGGAGCTCGCCTCATGAAGCAAGGTTCGTTGATAATTATTGAATCAGTTCACCTATAGTACGTCTATAAATTAGAAGTTAAACCTGTTGCAGATTCAGGCGCTAGCATGTGTTCACGGCTGAGCCCTTCTAGCAGCGGTTACAAGTCGCAGAGTCAACGTAGCGACGCCACGATATCGCCGTCTCCCTCGCCATCTCCTGTGCCGACCATGACCTGTAGTCACACGCAAGTATCTAGTCACGATCTCGCTTCTCCAGAATCGAACAACCAAACGGTGATGTGGGCAGTCACCAGTATATCCAGCGTGCCGCCAGGTAGCATAATTATAAATCCGCAAACGAACCAGCCGTACACAAATCCGGATGGTTCGATCTATCGCTTCGATCCGGAGAACCCACCAAAATTTTATACCGCTGCTACGTCGCCGCATGAGAACGAGACTAACAACGTGTCGCCCGTGAAAAACGTGGAATCATCCGAGCCATCCAAAGTAACATGTAACACGAAGAACGAGAACAGGAAGAGGTCGCAATCCAATAAGCACAACGGTGGTGGTGGTAACACAACGACAGTGACTCATGTGACAAATTCAGCGACATCGCCAAGTTTACCGTTCACGCCACCGCCACAGCAAAATTCTCGACCACCTCAGCAACAACTGCAGCAGCAGCAGCAACAGCAACAACAACAACAACAACAACAACAACAACTGCAGCAACAGCAACAGCAGCTACAATCACAGCAGCAACAGCAGCACCAGCAACAACATCATCAGCAGCAACAATCTCTAGTCAAATCGTCATCGACGGTGCAAACTTGTAATCATAACCAAACAGCTCAACCATACACGACCTACGTACCTACCTCAGAACCGTACAACCATGGTGTCTACCAACCCCAAGTGGGACAGCAGACTGTGATGATGGCTCCTCATCCGAGTCAGGGTCAGGCGAACATTCAAAGTAATGGTCAGGGGGATGTGTTTAATCAGAATTCGGTTTACGCGAATTATGCAGTACCTGTGCAGCAAGGACCAGTGTCACAGACAACGGAGATTACCGAATTGTCTGGCTATTTTATGGGGATGAGTATCTACGATCAACGCGTCCCTGGTGATAATCATTCGACGCCGCCGCATTCTTATCCGCAACCGCAACCGTCTACCAATCAAGCGGTGCAGAGTGTGCAGACTATGCCGCAGAATTATTGGCAGCCACCACCCAATTCTGTACCGGTATAAATTTTTTTCTACTTTTCTTACAGTTTCATTTACGATTTCGTGTTAATTTATCGATATTATTTAGTTGTCTCAGCCACAACAAACGATGTACTTCGTACCTCCAACTGGTGCAGCGCTTTCGGTTAGTCAGGGTCCAGGCGATAGGCAACAGTTGCATCAACAGCAAAGATTCACGCCAAATTATTCTTTTAATGCACAAACCATGACTCCTCCGAGCCAATCAAATTGTAAGTCACTCTCTTCTGCGATTCGAAATGGATATTTCTATCCTACGAATTATTTAATCGTATTCTTCCTGTTTTAGCTACTAATTATGTGGGCAGTTATCCAGTCCCTTATAATTCTATGCCCGCTGTCACACCAACACCGAGCGATTATACGTATCAACCACCGGTTCACATGGTCCCAACGTACTATCCACCAAGTCAAACGGCGATTCAACCACCACCCGTCATGTACAGAGTACCAACACCACCGAACACTCCGACTTCTAATCAGGCAATTATCCTGTACAGTTGTAGAGCATTGTAGCCAATTAGAAGCGTCCTATAGCTGTTCAATTTACAGATGCCTGGGATGCCATTGATGTACGTGAATTCTGGTAGCTATCCACCACCAACGATGATGTCTAATGGAACATTTGGCCACCAAGTCGGGCACAATGGCACACCTCCTGCGCCTCCAGGAACATACATGACTCCTGCGCTGGTTCCCAATCTCGTTTTCAGACAAAATGTTCCCGTAAGCCTGTGTATCCATTGAATAGAATCAATTTTACAACGAATATACTTTCATGTGTGTGTGTGCACTAGGTCGTCACTGGTGTTCGAGCTTCAACGCCAGGTAACTCTCAGAGGACTAGCAGGTCTCCGACTCCAGCACACGAGCTGTTCGGAAGTGGGAGCGGGGACAGAAGCGCACAACCCCAATCACGCTACCCACTGCCAATGTATCAGGGTGTCCATATTGTGCAAGGTATAGAATACTTATTTTATACATGTTTATAGAGATTCAACGAAAGTTTCTCTGTTACAGGGGATATGAGATTGATGCATCCAGCGGTACCAGCGAATCCTCGGTTGCAGTATGCACCAGTACCACCATCACCACCTGTTGTTCAAGGCTGTCCACGACCTTACAGACCTCCATCTTACTCATCGAACACCTCAGGTGCTGGTACACCAACCTCGTTTGATGGGAGAAATCAGAAAATTCGGAAACATAGGTGATTCATGTTATTATCAAAGTATGAAATGTGCATAGTGTTAGAGATGGAAAAGGCAGCGAATATGTAATGTTCTTTAGGTCCAAGGTAGCACCGTTTCCACCATCAGGCGCGCGGCCCAATCTTTATCAAACTCCTTCCATGCCGTCGTTCTCATCTAACGTGCCGAAAGATATCAGAGAAGGTAAGGATCGACGTAATTGATTCTTCGAATACAATTAGATGTGTTTCGCTCTGGTACGTTTTCGCTTGAAATGTTTTGTTATCTTTCTACTTTTGTTCCGCTTACGATAAATGAGATTGATATTGACACAATTATATATGACACGATTCTTGTATCTCCTTAAAAGCGAAACCTGTGGAAGACAATATGATATAAGGTACAGAACTTCAGTATAAAATACTTCGAAAGAATACACACCGGTCTCTATATATACATTTAACGTTTAACATAGGTGCTTCTTCACAATGCGTTCAGTTTTGCTCTCTATTTGATATATTTCGTTGTTCGTGTAATAAATATGCCTGGAAAATACTTACTATTTCATATATGGTACTCCCCTTGATACCATATATTAATCTTCTTGTGAATAGAAAATCATAGGAAGGCTAAATTTTCAGAGCATGTTTGACTGTAGCACTGTACGCTTACACACTCACGCGCACAGGTTTCTATAGGTACATTTTCTTTTCGTCGTCTATTATGCGAACATGTTGCGTTTTCGCAGCACTACGATCTAACTTTTTATTCGTTTCCTGTTTGAACCAAGTCGGATCGTCTAACCTTGTGCTTCGTGTCGCACGACAGTGTAAAAACAAGCACCGTGGCAAAAGATAACGTGGTGAATATTTGATTCCAAAGTCGACACATATTTCAGTTTCTTTTTTGTGTAACGATTACAAACGTATGCACGATTGTTCGCAATTGATCGTGCGATCTCTGAGTGAAAATACTCTTTAGCAATCGACTGTTATCGATATATCTGTATATATAATATTGAGACACCTATTTAACGCAATCCTGATTTGCACAACAACAATTCACTGGCATTGTATCACGAGGATCGATGAAGGAAGCCAGTGCTGCTCTCAGAAATAATCTTCTAATTACAGGGACCGTGAAGGTGACAATCACCCGTCGTAACCAACTGGTACAATATTAAAAGGTACCTGGGCCAATTTTGGGGGAGAAGATCAGCGACGACGATGAACGCAAAGACAATTAAAATCGTTGCAGGCTGATTGAGAAAAAAAGAAGCAACAACAACAGAGGAACCGAATAGCAGCTCGTGATTTACCTACCGCTATACATACACGATTCTTATTAATATTAACAATATACTTTTCATTAAAATATCTAAAAGAAGAGAATATAAAAAAAGCACACACTGATAGATTACTAAAAACAAAAAAAAAAAAAATAATTCACGTGTTACAAAGGCGAGGGAGGAACGAACTGGAGCGAAGAGAACCACCCTAAGATAAGAGCGAAACACGTTACATACATCCCTTTTGATAAAACGCGGAGAACGATGAAAATAAAAAGAAGAAAAGAAAAATGAAAAAAAAAAATTGAAATCACGTTGAATTCGTTTATCCGTACCGATATTATATAGCAAAAAAAAAAAAAAAGAAAAAAAAATGGAACTATCAGGATTATTGAAGAGAATAAGAGAGAAGGTGAGACTCAGCAGGGAGGAACATGTATGTGTGCGTTGTTTTTTGGCGTAGGGCACGATAGACACAGTGGTACACACCGAACAGAGTTACTGAACAGAATTTTAAGCGGTTTTACAGATACTATATGAATGTGAGATTTACTTTTAAGGAAAGGTACTTTTAAAGTGAACACACAGGATATACATATATACGCGGAAGATTACCTGGGCCGGTCTTCTGCCCATCGAAGCCACGACCGGCTAAGGAAATCGCACCGCATATGAAGTAACGATAACAACAAAATAAAAACTAATGTACGAGTATTATAAAACAAAACAAAAAAAAAAAAAAATACTAAGTTACTGAGTACGTTTACAGCAAAAGGGGCAAGAAAAACCGCAAACGCTGTCCAGCGCGAATGATCTCTGGATCGGCACTACGTTCGTTCAGGAATGATTACTGCTCACTGATTCTTCTGTGTACTGCCACCAAAGAGTTGCGTTACTAATAATCTTAAAGAAACTAAAAAGCGAAAAAAAAAACGAAACAAAGGAGAAAAGAAGAAGAAAGAAAATGGAAGAATAAAAATTGCTGCCAGCTGCGATTCGCGGACAGAATGAAATTATTTGCTACCTCAATTTTATATCGAACAGAAAAAAGGATTTTTCACACGTTATCGGCCTTTCAAGGAGTTGTGCACTCACAGAGAAAGCTTTTTGATTCTTTTCATCCGTGGATGAGGATTTCGTCGAATCTTTAACGATATTTGCAACGTGATTTACCCATGTACACAAGGTGTATCGTATTACCGAAACGTATTTCAACCAGGAAGAACGTTCTTCTTTCGGTACATATATCATCGTCTCCTTTGATATCTTGCATTCTAACCTACCCTTAACGCTTCTGATCTCTGACGATTATTTTAGTACAAGTTAATAATATGTCGCTCGTGGAAAGGGTGTAAACGTATTCAGTACCATGGTTTGTATATCTAGTTCGACACAGTAGTTAAGTAGCGCGAAACCATCACAGCTTAGTATCACGAACAGAGCAACCTGCCTAGCATGCGTCTTTTTAAAAGAGACAGAGAGAAAAAAAAGAAAAGAAAACGATCCTTCTTTCATTTCTGTTTTTTGTCCGCATAAAAAGAAATAAGGAAATAAAAAAACACTAGGGAATTGATGTGAAGTTTAGCCGATTACGACTACAATTTAATTTTCATCGAGGAGAACGATAATGTAACCGTGACAGTGCGCTCCACGTTAACATAACACACATACACACAAACATAAACATACACACACCAGTAACTATGATTCGTCTTCCAAGCTTCACAGCACGCTTCTGAATCCTATAGATATCCGAGCTACATACGTAAAAGAAAAGAAAAAAGTAATAGGTATATATACTTTTCATGCCCGATTCTTGCGAAGAAGCAATATGTATCAGTTTTTGGCAGCGGTGTGATGGTGACGCGTGATCGTCGTAATTAATAATGTCTCCGTCTGTGAAAAAAGAAAAAAACAAAAAAGAAAAAAACAATTCATCTGCGGACCAACGTAGACGTTTCTCACGATGTCATAATTAAGATTCGCTTTAATTTCTTCATTCAGTCAATTGTCTAATGTTAAAAGAATAAGTAGTTTAAGTTTAATATATTTGATAGATGATCTCCTGCGTAAGTTGATATAAGATGAGGAGGGGTGTACGTTGTTCCGCACGAGAAATACCAAGTGGAATCCATCCAGAAGCTTCGCTTACGGTGATTGTACTTCAGGACATAGGTGAAGGGTGTGCCTATCTTTTTATTCGGAACTCCATGTGACAAAGAAGCGCGCGCACCGCGACCTTTTATCTTACCCTATGCCAAGTGTGACACGAAAGAGAGGCGGTACTTTCTTCTCTGAGAAAGCGTGATAAATTTAACTAAAGAAAACAAATGAAAAAAAAAAAAAGAAGCTCTAGATATAAAAATAAAGAAAGAGAGAGATAGAGGTGGCGAGAGAAAGCAAGAGAGAGAGAGACCTGAGCAGATAAATATTAGGCAGATTTAAAATTAAATTATCCAACGTTTCAATTATAAAGAGATGGGCGCACAACAAAGTAGTGTTTAACTGTACCTAAAATCGTCGTAGTGATTAATGAAGATAATTGTACCTATAAGAAACAAGAAAAAAAGTTCACGAATCTCTCTAAGGCATAATTAAAAAGGAAGGAGGAGAAAGTGAAAACGGAACTGGATTATCGGCTATCAAGTGCAACAGCCTGCACATGTGTCGTTCGTAGTAGTTCTTGCCTCTTACGTGTATATTATTTTCAACGATTATTTCGTTCGTGTATGATCCTCTTGTAGTACGGTCGTTGTTAATTACCATCAGGAAGCATATAGGAACCGAGCCATACAGAGTGATATATAATTTACGATCGAGGCGTTATTTGCAGGCTGTTGCGCTTAAACGTCGTGCAACCGGGGCAGCTGAACCAAAGTCATGATTGCAATTGCACAGTCACATTTATTTATTTTTCATTTCGCTCGTGTACGCTTTTATCAAACGAACGCTGCTCTGTGCATCTGTTTTTACTCAACGGCGCGCACCTGAAACGAGATTTCCGTTCTATTTACCCTTAATTCACCGTGATCGATCGCCTCGCGTTTAATTATGCGTTACACAAGTGATCTCACTGTGTGTGTCGAGAACAGTTTTGCTCAGCAGATGCGTGGAGCGTCGTTCGATCGCCACAAGTGATTTCGTAAGTTCGCCTGGGCTATTTAAAAAAAGAAAAAGCAAGTGTAGAGAACGAAGAAGAGAGAGAGAGAATATTGACGAAGTCATCCAAATGTTAGATGATCTGCTCGAGGAATATTAAAAACTATGTACGATCGAAGAGAACGGGTGATAAAGTCATTGTAAGTTCGCAAGACCTCACGTTCGTTTCCTACTATTTTTGTATGCAACATAAGAAAAAAAAAACAAAGGAGATTGACGGTAGCGAGAGAATTAAAAGAAACAAAAAAAAAACACAAAAAGAGTTTGTGTGTGTGAGAGAGAGTGGGAGAGGATGAGGACGAAGGATGAAGAGAAAAAACTACAAAGTTGAGGATGAATGAACGTTTCGAGCTTTTCCGTTTGAAGATCCTCGCATCTTCCTGATCACCTTCCGTTGATTGCGTCGCCACGTCGAAAACTCGTTAGCCTTTAAGTGTAGAGCCGTGTGCCTGTAACATCGACCGATTCATTTTGTTGCGCGCGATTAGCTGATTCTCGATATTACATGCAATAGCAACGGCGCATGGCTGAAAACTTTTCGTCCACGTGAGGAGTGTAATTGAATTTTCAATTGTTATCTGTGCGACTCGTCGTAGAAGAACCCGGTACTGTACGAGAAACGATGGAACGTTAATTAACTCTGTTTGGTCACGTCTTGAGATTTCATTTAAAGACAAATTCTGGCAACTTCCTTCTGGTCGATTCTTGTACGGTATCGGTAATTAGTGCGTTAGATAGGGGATCGGTAACTTTGTAAAATTCGTTCCCTCGCATTCTTTACGTTTCATTCTTTCGAACACTGTGCGGGACGCAGAAAACAGACGACAGATTTGTTTGTTGCCGATCTCTTTAGATGTTAGCTGGCGTGAACTCGACATCTCGTTGTTGAAAAGAACGAAAGAGCGAAGTCAGATCGTTTTCCACGACCAGTCGGTTTGGAACGCGGCGCTCATTGTGAATACGTTTGAAAATGCGGATTAATCTCGATCGAACATTGTGCGAACGAACCGACGAGGACAAGATTCGAGCGAATCGCACTTGCGTATTCGCATTCTTTCCAGATCACACCTGGTTGTTTCTTTTCCGTTCGACATATCACATGGAACAAGAGCAAACGATGGCTGTGCCTTTATGCTTAATATTATAGTTTAGAGTTTTCTTTTTGGACTGAGATTTATGTGCAGGATGTACGCAGGCTCGTTTCTTGTCCTACAACTGCAAGTTGAAGTGTACTTTATATATTTGCTAGAAAAAGAATGTAACGATATTCAAATGTATTCACTGATATATACTTTATGGGCGAAATGATGCGAAAACGATGTTAACTCTTTGAGGCTCAGGGAGATCAAATCTTCAACGTTTCATTTCTTTTACATGAGACATAACAATTGTACGATTTATAATGTTAAGTTCACGATAGATCTTTTGCATTTGTATACAATTTTAAGAATTTTAAGAGACAAGTAGGTAAAAACGTACCGATCCCCAAAGAGTTATACGGGTGGGGAAAAGATGATCGAG
>NW_017100187.1:2530479-2534574 GCF_001263275.1 Habropoda laboriosa | reverse complement strand
GAATCGGGGAATTCGTATGCATATGCGTCGCGAAGGTGACCGAGAAGGTGAATGCAATTAGGAATCGTATGGTGGAAACAAAAAGAGCTATACTACCAACCCAAAGATGCACAACATCATAGAGAGCCGGACAATTTGATAGAACTCATGTCAGTCTAATTATATTTCTTGTTATATTATATACATATATATATATCATATTTTCCAAAAACGAATTATATATAATTCAATAAAAAAGAAGACACTCTCGTTTGATACTTTGCGAGATCTTTGAATTATTCCCATGATCCACAATATATTTTTCGTTATTTCTACTTGTATTTGTAGATGTTGCATTTTTAATCAATTCTTTTCTAACGATTCTTTCAGTTTTCATATTTGAATTTCCCTCTTCTTTGCGCAGATAATAAAATCCAGTCTTACTGCGCAGAAACTGCTTTACAGCATATTGCTGAAGTTCGACGATGAAACTAGTCAACGATAACGAGAATTTAATTGAAAAATTGGAAAATTTTTGTAAACTTTATCAAAAGAACATAGTTCCCTGGTACTGTGGAAACTTGATACGTACCTGGGCTACATCGTGCTCTGGCGACGGAGCTGTGAACTAAAATTTGAAACGCTTGGTGTAATTCAAACGTGGAAGCAGTGTGCGAAGCTCGTGAAAAATGAGAAATTATCAACGTCAAACAGCTTATTGTTCCTTTAAAGTGATAAAAATAGTTATTTAAATCACTATTCTTTCGTAATATAACGTAGTTTGCAAAAATTTGACGTTCTTCGATGTAAAAGATCCCTCTTGAATCATTCAATCAAAGTCCGATCTTCGAGCACAGATCGCGTAGGAATGGTTTCGCAATTTATTCGAGACATATTCTATTTTCGTAATTCTTAAATCGTAGAAACTTTAGCGCGAAGGTCGGAAAGGCCGCGTAAAGTACGAAGACGCGAACGAAAACATTCAAAAGATTATAAAACTTCGTTGTAGCCGCGTCAGTTTTCGATGGACGATCAAACGATCGAAGTTTCATATTTTTTCGTGTTGGAACGAGTGTTTGTGTAAATGTGTGTGTATCAAGCGTAGGCGACTATGACGACGGATACTGGATAATTTGGAGGATATTGGAGCAAGTGGTAAATTCGAATTGCCAGGAAATTCATCGCAAATGGTGAGTTAATAATTCGTCGCATTTGTTATTTCTAAGCCAATATGGCGTTGGCGGGAAAACCATTAACTGCCAATAGAAAACGTATTTGAACTTTGTCCAACATTTTTCTAGTATCATTTACGTAGAGTATGAGCTTAGTCTAACGTTATATCGTTATAATATTCTTTTTTATTTCTTTATAAGATGAATTGCGTATTCGTTGGCAATTGTTTGGGTAAATTTCATAGCGACTAATGTGTGCAATTAATAATACGAAGATGCGTGGTTCTTTTCGAAGCATTGAGTAGCCATGTTCGTTTATGGTTACAAGATTTATTACGTTTTCGTTATTTACACAAGTTCGTTGTAAGTTTTTGGACAAAGGTCCAGAGAAACATTGCGGGACTTGGAGGGGAATCGCGTATCCTTACAAAAAGAACTCTATACAGGCATTTTTGTCCCCAATGTCGCTATGAACCAATGCCGCGAATACGATGAAACGATAACGCTCGTCTGTTACACTTTCGTCGAGTGTTTCCGATCGACGACGGAAATTCCCGATTTGACGATCGCACGAAATTATTGCACTTTGTAGAAATATTGCAGAACATCGTAACGTACAATTTTTAAGCTATTTTCCGTTACAATTTACAACGTGTAGATTTTGAAGCTACGTGTGTATGTAGCTTAAGGTGTTTTCAAGGTTTCTTCTCTATTTTATATATAAACCAAAACATTGGGGTATCATGTTACGCAACGTCTGCGAGAATCGAGACAAGGATAGCTATGAAAACACTAACTACACCATCTCATAACGTAGAAATATACGTTACATTTAATTTGCTTCAAAGGTAATTATTTTTGTCATACGATGTTTTTATTTAACTAGACTTTTGTGCAATCGTCAGACCACAGAAAATTATTGTCGCCAAGGCAATCGGTTTTCTGTAAACCGAATTAACATTTTACACATATTTTTTTTTTTATCCGTTTTTCGATTTCTTGCATAATAGCTCATCATGGGTTACGAGTGTTACGTTTGCGCGTCTTTTTTTTTTTTTTTGTTTGTTCCTCTGTTCTCTTTAAATGTAAATTTTACAATCTGTACCCACCACCACGTTGGACCCAGTTACGCGAACGCCTCTCGGCGTTTTCTCTTTTTTTTTTTCTCACAAGTTACAAACTAAAGTAAAACGCTCCACGTGACGGTGAAACGTCGATACTCCCACGTTTTTCGATTCTTTTTTCTTCTGTTTCTTTTTTCTTTACAAAAATACTAAATCTACTATATCATAATAGTACATTCTTCGTTGCAAAAGAATCGAAGAAACGACGTAAATGTATAGCGTGTTCCGTGAACGGGTGAACGAAGCTAAAACAAATCGATCTTTCCTAATCGTCGGAGAATTATTATTTCGAAAAATGTTTTTGTTAATTATTCCTAGTCCACCGTTCGTGGGAACACTCTCTATACCTACACAAGGTACTTCCAATTTCGTAGAGACACTTTGTTCTATTTATCTAAAGTAGAAACGAGAAGTACCTCGGGGTAAAAAAGAGTACCGATACCCGGAGCAGCACCTCGAGATTCAGTGAAAACTATTATAGTTTACGTTTAAGCGTTATAATGGATTATACACTCGTTGATCGCTAGATACACTGACGCGAGTGTCCCGTGATCGTAGACACAAGGAAACGTTCTCCGTGTTTCTAATCACCTTGGAACACCATTTTATACTCTTTGGTGTACGCGATATAACCTTTTTTCCACGCTTGTATCTACGGCAACGGGACTTAATCTCACGTAACACGGAGAGCACGTCTTCGGAAGCGCGTAATAACCGATACGTCCCGTACACACAAGTTCGCCTGAATTCGTTCGTACGCGTTGAAACTCGTCTCTGATCGATTAATAGGAGCTGGTTTGTCGTGTGTTCGTGGCTCGTTTGCCGGCCAATCTGTTGCTAGCGGCTGGAGGAGGAAATTATGAATATGTAATTAGATTGTAATCGAAGACTCGTAAAGGAAGCGGAGGTTTTATTAGACGTCGAGAGTACTAACTGGAGGAACAGGCTCGTCTAACGATATACGTATTCGATTTTTGCAAAGCTTAAAATACACTCGCGAATTAGATCTCACCGAGCTCCATGTATCAGAGAGAGAGAGAGAGAGAAAACTATTCTATTAGATCGTCTCGTTAATTCGTACCGAAAGTGACAAATATTTTAACACGTTCACTGCCACGTTGATCACCTGTAACCGGAGATTCTTTCCTCCACGGTGGTTATTGGTAACCGGAGTGCCTCGAACGTTTAGAATAATCAAAATAAAATGAATATCGTCGACTAAAAAATTTTCGGCATCATAACTAACTATAACATTATTTCGAATTAAAAGAAAGAAAATTATAATAGTAATATTATGCTTGGAATAATGAAAAGTTTGGCGTGGCAGTCAGCAAATGGTAAGAAAAATTTGTGCAATGAGAAGGCGTTTTCGTTTTTTTTACCAAATTTAAAGGTTCCTTGGAAATATTAATCTAAATTATAAAATTCGATAGGAACTTATAGGATGACCTAATAGAAACGTATAAGAAGGAAACGAAAGAGGAAGAAGACGGTGACTATAAATAGCGAGAAAAGGATCTATAGTAGGAAGTATACCTGCGAAACACTTGCCACGGAAGTGGCGGGTGAGTTAAAGAAGGACGGTAGTTAAAATCACTGGGCCGTTTGATTTGCTTTTAAAAAAGAGTCCCTCTCACTGTCTGCGTATAGTTGACTTCACCTTAAACGCTAGAGTGAGTCGTTCTGCGCGGCTGATTAAGTTAAATTACCGGAGGATGTGTTCGTGTCTATGTATGTGGTGCCTCCCTTTTTTTTCCTTTTCCTTTTTTTTTTTCTTTTTAGTGCGGCTGCTAGGTTAGCTAGGACAGCGTATACCGGAC
>NW_017100187.1:2519484-2530443 GCF_001263275.1 Habropoda laboriosa | reverse complement strand
ATAACGTGTGTATATATTATAGTTAATCCTAGGGATTCTTGTCGATTCGTTTCAAGTTGTCGAGCTAGGCTAGGATTTCTCTAAAACTGCTTAGGTCGTGACACGTGACTCTCTGAACAATTTTCACTATGCAAAAATATGGAAAGGGCAGTGTTGAAGAGAGTAGAACCTGGACAAATGGCAAGAAACGTGAAATATTAAAAAAAAAAGAAGAAATTCTGGTATATTTGACCACGTGTCCGGACCTACTGGGTTCTGAGCTATTCCCTCGAAAGAACAACAGTGTATTTAGCATCGGCAGTTGAGCAAAATCTCGTGTAATCCAGCTAAAAATTCTCTACGCCTCGGTGCAACGAGGCTGACGTATTTAGAACCCGATACTTGGAAGAATTTCTCTCGATCAACGGTTTGGAAGCGTTGAATCGAGTTCACTACCGCGTGTAGTCAAGAGTTTTTCGTTCTCGTTGTTCGTGGTTGAACTTAGCTGCTGTGACTGTACGCGGTATTAGTGTAAGGTCCGCTGTAGATGGACGATCCGGTCGTCGAGACGCTCTTATGCCGCCTCTTGGCGAGCAGCACCAAAATGGCAGCCACCACTGCTAACATGAGGATCAGACCCGCGATCGCGATGCCTATGGCGAAGCTCCTCTGCGATATACAGATGCTGTTTGGATCGTCGATTGTCTGCAAACCAAGATCGTATCGATGGACGTGAGATAGTGTCTAATTTTGATTATATCAGGTGTAGCGAAAAATGAGAAAAGATCGTTCTTTTTAACCCTTATATCACAATTGTCGTCTATCGTCCAATTTTAGTAGTTTTCTGATAAGAAAATTCTACATTTTAGGCAAACACGGAAATAACGATCTGGCGGGATATTCAAATCTTTTACCGGATACTGGCATAATGTAAGTCGGAAAGAATTCTTCTTGAAACCTAATAAACCCGCAATGAAGAAATACATTTTAGTTTTCTTCCTGTTGGAAGAAAGAGCGAAGGAGAGGAATATCAATTGGACTCACCCTTTCTCTGAAGACGTCGTCGGTGAAGTCCGACTTGGAGCCAATGTCCGAAGCTTCGTTCACGTACAGTCCGCTGTACACCTCTATGGTGGCTGGTGTTCCTCCGTCCAGGCCTTCCACACCTTTCGCCGCGTTGTCGTTCGTGTCCCTGCGTCGCCTGGATACCAAATTACACGCTGGCGGCTGCAACCGTGGAATATTGATCAATCTCCTTTGGAACCTCTCCAAATCGCTTCTCCCGCGCGTGAGATCTTTCGTACGTTCGATTACAATCTTAGGTGAAATTAGAATTCGGAAAAGAAGTGTTACCGTGGTGGTGCATCCACCGTCGTGTTTCACGCATAATCGAACGTTGCACTGGTAATAGACGCTCGCTGTATAGGGGAACTTGTGCGCCTGAAAGTTCACTTTTGCCTCGGTCTTGTCCTCGTTGTACGTGAACTGTCCCATAATTTCACCATCGACCGGGCAGCTGCAACGGTAAATCTTTCTTCGCAAATTCACAGAGATAGATGCTTGCTTTCGGAGATGTTTGAATTGGACACGTTAGTCAAGAGGGAAAGTGTTGTGCATAAGCGTTGCAACCTGCTCGAATCAGGTGATTTACTTATGAAAAGCAGTGTCAGTGAACCGCGGCCCGCTTTTGAATTATTCATCGTACTACACTCCGACGGGAGCAATTTATTTTTACTGTTTCGAAGGACTGTTCTTTTCCTGTCCTACCGTCGACCGTTCTCCTCGATTCAACTCTGGACATTCCATCTTTCGCAAAGGGTTAAAAGGTCCCGGTGATCGGAACGAGCTATAAGACGGAATGTATAGATTTTTGCATGCGAATTGCATTCTGATAATATGCAACAGCGAAATTACCCTTCGTCGTTTATGAGCCTCTGCTCTCCCCAACCGAGGCCATCGCGCACCAAGCAGTCGGAGATCTTGAGACCGAACATTTCCTGTTTGTCGATGCTAATGACCAAGGTCAGAGGGTCCCCGATCTTCACGTTTTCCGCCACTTGATGCCTCGTTGGATCTCCGCTGAAGATCTTCATCGTGCATCCCGGCATAGGAGCTGTTGCCTGTCCAGACACGTAAAACACAATTTATTATTCATCATCTCGCAACGTTCCTCTCGATCTTTCTCTCGTTTTTGCCGAAACAAACGAAGAAAAAGTGTCGAAGCGTCTCTCGTGTTAAATTAGAGAAAGAGAGAAATATAGGTATTCATCGTCCAAGTACTTATAACGAAGCATTACGGTTGATGTCGCTGGTTTTATAGTAATGGCCGCATTGACGCGAGGCTTATTCAATTAGGATTCGAGGGAAAATGGCATCGTTACCTGCAGCGGTAGGGACTGTAGCATCGCCACGTGGGTCTGGTCGTTCGTTACCACTTTATCGCGCGTTTGGTATCGACATCGCACGTGGAAACCTCTGCCCTGGTTTGTCACAAGCTTCAGATGAGGTTGCACCACTATCGTGTTGAAGTACTCGATACCACCGTCGTCCTGAAATCAAAAATCACGTATTTTTGAAATTGCTTATCTTCGTTGTAAATTGTTTCGTTGATTGTTGTACAGGCGAGTAAACGCGTGTGTTTCTGCCTGGCTGTCGCAACAATCCTCGTTTCGGCTCTGACTTTCAGTCCTGCGGAGCAATCCGTCTGTCCTTGCACCCTGCCGGCAAAAACCGGACCGTTCGCCTTCTCTATCGCCTCGATTCCCCGTCTCGTTTGTTTATACCGCCCGGAAAGGAGCGGCTTCGTCATTTCTTCTTCCATCGTCCACTTTGCTCCACGCCGGCGCAGACCTTGTGAAATTCATTACTTATTACCTGTCTCTCGGTCTCTTCTTATTCCTCGATCACTCTCCAACGATCGACCGAAGAAAATTTTAGTTTCGTTCGTTTCAATTCAATCCTCTTACCCTAGGTTGGATTCTTCTCCCGACCCTTGGATTATCGTCGTTAACGCAAACGATAATCGCCGTTAATGCGAGTGACAATTATCCGTAGGGTGTCAGGGATCGAACAAGATAGATACCTAAGTACCTTGCGTTGACTTAAAAGATTAGTGTAAAAGCTCGAAGGGGACGGTAATGGTACTGATGACCATCAAGAAGGATAGTTGATCGTGAACAGATTATTACGGTTTACGAATAACGTAAGAGGATGGAGAGCACGGTGCATAACTACGATTTATACGGTCCCAAGGATAGTTTTCACGGTTCTCGGAGGTATTCTAAAGCGTGAATCATAACCTCGCGAAGACCTTCCGAGAAGCACCGCTTCGTCGTTGTATCATTGTCGTCATTAACGTGTTAACGCGACGAGAATTAATTGCCCTCCGCTCGTTTTATCTCCGACTCGCTGGATTATTAAACCGCTAACAAAGTGTAATAAAAATGCCGTGGAACTATGGTAATACGCAGAACGAATCGAGACCGCTCGGAAACGCAGACGATGGTATCTTACGAGGAGAGTATTATCACTGCTTAATCGAGATACTTAATTAAATCTCGTAATCAAGACACTAGCTGTGCAGTTGGAGACTTGAAATTACATCATATTTTGCTACGTAAAATATGTTCCTACGGTCGTTCTAAATCGAAAATCGTTAAACGAACAATTCCTTTCTCTTTGGAGACTTGAACGCATGGACTCTACATTCTCGATCGAAGAAACCGAGGCATTTACCTTGGCCCCTGGTAGACGCTTCGAAAGAAATTAATTCGACATTTCAGAAGGCCGGGTAATCGACGGTTCTCTTTTCACCAAGTTCAACAGCGTGTACGCTGGCTTGGCGTAGAGAGGTGAACGTGTCGGAGGCTGGGGCGAAAATTCTCGTGGTACACCGTGTATATCGAGCAGGCAACGACCTTCGGTGAAGCCCGGCGTCCGACCTCAGCAAGGATACTCGCAATCTGCAGTGCATCGGCCCGAGCCTCGTCAGATCGCTGACTTTACGTTTCACACCTACCTAGCAACGAAGGAGGCACCGTTTTTATGCCCAGGACAGATCCCCTTGTGTGTACTCTATTTACAGGCACGACCATGATTTCTCGCGGTATACACATACAACACCCTAAAGGCAGCCGTCCTGTCACACGATCCTGACTCTCCATCTAACTCGGCGCAAAAGCGACCGAGAGATGCTCGTTTTTTAGTATTGTATTCCTGATGCAGACCACCCTGAACGTCAGCCATTTTTCCGATTAAGCATTCCCCTATCTGCGGTTCCCTCCGACCGGTCATTCTCTCTTCCACACCGAAGCGTTATTCCTCGTATTATACGCCTCTTTTCCATCTACCTATTCTACGGTTCTCGGTTTTCACAAGTATTCTGTGGTAACTGATTCAGTTGGTTCGAAATGGTAATCGCGTGGACGTTGAAGTGGGCGATGATTTTTGGTCGAAACTCTATACCCACGCAACGGACGTGCTTACGGATACGTTGCAAGGATAAGGTCATCGAGGAGGTGTTAGATTAATCAGTGACGCAAACTTCCCTCTTACGTTTGTCAAATCGAAGTAAATTACGAAAGCCAAAGTGGATGCAGGTAGAAGAATAATATTTGCCGTTCCCTCTGGTGAAAAAATTCACGGGCAGAATGCGGGTAGTCCCTCTCGGGAAAGGATCACGGAAGAGCCATCAATTAGCGGCGGACGAAAGAAGTCTGTCGAAAGAGCCTAATATATTCGACTCGGCGTGGCCTTTACTCCCTCTCCGCGATTCGTCTCGGACACCTACCACGGCGCTTATACATCCTGCTGGAGGAGATGGTGGAAGTTTTCGAGGTCGCCGATGTGAGAAATCCACCTACACGAACGAGTCTGCCGGTGCTGGAGGAATCGCACGAACGCCGTGAACGTGTGTACGTGTATATACACACCGAGGCGTGTTGAGTTTGTACGCGCGAGGATAGGGGCAAGAAGAAGGGAAACGGGAGGGTTCGAAGTGGAGATGGATGAAAAGGAAGAGGAAAAACGAACGAACGAACGAACAAACCTGGAGGAACGATCTTTGAAATGGACGTAAGGTCTGTGCGCGTTGCCTTTACACAAACACCCGGTGATGGACGGGTTGTAACGTGTGCTGTACACGAGAATCGATGCTAATGGCCGGGATTAGAGATTATTTTGCGCGAATCACGCGCCATTATTTCGGCGTCGTTTTACTTATTGCCAGAGCCACGGGGTATCCGACTACTTTGATCGACGACAGCTTGTGCAGGCATTTCTGCTACTCATGGGAGTAGCTTGCTAAGTCGCTTGCACAGCCGCCATAACCTTTCCTCCACTTCGTCCAACGGAAGAGAAGAAGAAAGAACTTAATTATTTGCGAGGCGATCGAGTGCAAGTTTCGAGAGAAGAGTGGATTTTCTTTCCAACTTTCCGATTGTTCGACTGCTTCTTGGCCACGGTTACTCGAAGAATTCTGCTACTCGTGGAAAATTCCTCTTGGACTACGAGCACTTTACTTTTTTACTCCGTTGAAACGAAGGGTAACCACTTCACGGTTACACCCAGATCGACCGTCGTAAAACGCACAGCGGCAAGAACGCGAAGGAACGCACGGTGAATCGACGAAACGTGGGAATTTATTATACAGTACCGTTTCCATCGATCATACCTTCCGTAAACCTGTCGGCCTATTTTACTCGATTTTTCAACAGTTTCAACAAAGGAGACAGAGATTTTTGCGGCGGAAACTGCGCGATTTCACGTGTATGGATCGCGTACGGATCGTAACGGTTTAAAAATTCTTCAAAACCTATCCACCGTGTATATACCGATGTCCGTGGTTTATCACAGAGAGAGGAGTGTAAGCTGTGACGAGGCAAGAGTCGTTGATGCCGGATGAGAAGTTATCAGACCGCAAGGCATTCCCTTCTTACAGAGTCACGTATATCTGTCGGATATTGCATCGATTTTCTTCCACTATCTTTCGTCCACTTTGTTCCGAATTCCACGTTCACTCCCGGGGGAATTTCGAACGAGCGTTTCACGTGGGGAACGTGACCACGAGGGAAGGTTAATCGAATTATCGTTGGTCAGAATCGCCGGAGTCAAAGTTTAAACGTGCCATTAGGCCTCGATTGCCGTGTGATCGACCACCCAATGCGAGGATCTCAGCTACCACAGTCGTTTCGCGTGCGAATCTACCGTGTTTTCGAAGACACGCCACGCATCAGGTATGCAGAGTCTGATATTCCCGCAGCACATGTAATTTGTGTTTCTATCTTTTCTCCGAGCGGCATTTCGATTCAGATACTCGTTAATCCCCCCAGATGATTCTCATTGTTGTTTCATCGAACTTCTCTCGGTAGGATCTCCTCTCGGAATCACAGGGATTTTCCAGAAATAGTACGCCTCTCTCCGTACGGCGGAAACGACCACTGAAAATTCCCTCCGATATTGGAAGTTCAGCGCACAAATAACAAAAATGATTAAAGTTTAAAATCGTACTACCGAGCGTATGACTAGCAGTGCACGGTACTGTGACATTTTATGGAACAGTATCGGGAATAATATAAAAAATGGATTGGAACTTGTGAGTAAAAATTTGAAAAAATTTTGTAGAGAAAGAAGAAAACGGTAATACTAAATTTGAAAAAAGGGAATAAGTAGTAAGATGGAGAGTGTGTAATTGTTGTAGTAGGATTTTATGGAATGCAAGGATATTCTTTGGTATCTGGGAAAAACACACAAAAGTTTATTTATTTTTCGTCGATACATGTTAAACGTTTGGTACAAAATAATTTCGAACAAATTAATGCAGTGTTTGAGCAGTTGCCGCGTCTGCGGCCGTGGTATTTATATCTGCCCGTCGCTAATGAAGCGCGGCTTATCAACAAGATGTGCCGTTAAGTGTTTTCCCGCGCGAAACCGCGAGACTCCCGCGTAAAACCGCGAATCGCAAGCTAGTTTCTTCTAGAAGCTTCTATCGCTTCTATCGTTGTTACATTGTTTATTAATTTTAAAGAGACACGATACAATTTCAAACATTCAGGTCAGCTGAGTAGAGAAAGAAAGAAGGAAATGATAATACTATAGCACCAGAAGTACTAAGCAATCCTCTCCGACCTTCCTCAGGCGTCCGGCTGACCTTCCTCAGGCGTCCGGCTGACCTCCCTGTACTCTCCTCTCTGGAAGGCGTCCAGCGGATAGTCCAGCCGTTCTCTCCATATCACCAGAAGTACTAAGCAATACTCTCCGACCTTCCTCAGGCGTCCGGCTGACCTCCCTGTACTCTCCTCTCTCACAGGCGACCGGCGGATAGTCCAGCCGTTCTCTCCATGCCACCAGAAGTACTAAGCAATCCTCTCCGAGCTTCCTCAGGCGTCCGGCTGACCTCCCTGTACTCTCCTCTCTCACAGGCGACCGGCGGATAGTCCAGCCGTTCTCTAAGGGCGTCCGAAAGCCAGGCTCCGTACTCTCCCACTCTGAAGGGCGACCGATGGTAGTTCCTCCTTCTCTCCCAGCAGAGTACAGCAAGACTGCGTGACCCCGTCCGCGGCCGTGGTATTTATACTTGAGCGCTGCTAATGAAGCGCGGCTTATCAACAAGACGCGTCGCTAAGTGGTTTCCCGCGCGAAACCGCGAGACTCCCGCGCGAAACCGCGAGTTTCCCGCGTAAATCCGTGAATCTACCGCGGATCGTAAGCTAGTTTCTTTTAGAAGCTTCTATCGCTTCGCGATTATTTGATTGACGACGAGGATAGAGAGTCGTCCCTTTCACTTCCTCTCGCGGACGCATTATTGCAATAATTTCTATCGTTACATTTGTATGTATTCAACGTTTGTTTGTTTTAGTGTCGTGAAATGAATTATATTACACATTTTCTCTATTCACACTGAATTTAAAGATTATAACGATTAAAAATCAAGTTGACCTGTGGTCATTTATCAAGAATAATCATAATAAAGCTGAAATTATTGTGTTAAATAATTTTTTTAATACGAATTAGGAATTTATTCAACGTTTGCTTGTTAGAATAGAACGATAAATTTAGTGTAAATATAGAAAACGTATAATATAATTTATTTCATGGTATTGTAACAAGCAAACGTTGAATAAATTCCTAATTCGTATTAAAAAAATTATTTAACACAATAATTTCAGCTTTATTATGATTATTCTTGATAAATGACCACAGGTCAACTTGATTTTTAATCGTTATAATCTTTAAATTCAGTGTGAATAGAGAAAATGTGTAATATAATTTATTTCATGGTATTGTAACAAGCAAACGTTGAATACATTTTTCATTCGTGTAAGAAGAATTATTTAACACGATAAATTTAGCTGTACTATGGTTATTTTTAATCTACGACCACAGGTCAACCTGATTTTTAATCCCTACGAAATTAATTTAACCACGAGTAAGTAACGAGAACGCTAAAACCTATGTTTCCATTGAAGAATATTGTAAAAACGTATAAATTGTTATATGCAATGTTATAACAAATTGTCGGAAGTATAAATTTTTAATAAAATTGTGAAAATTGATAAATTATACCGTGTTACGATATCGGAAATCTCCCGCGAAAATCTCCCGCGAAAATTTCCCGCCTGACCTAACCGACGATTTTGCTAATGACTTTGGGGAGAGGGTACCGCAGGTATATAAGGACCCGCCGATGTCCCGCGAAATCATTTACCCTTTATACTGGGCCCTAGACACTTCGCGGCGTATTTTGACCTGAAGGTTCTGAGATGTGAATAGAGTGGTCGGGGGCTACTAGCTAGTCTATGTCCACCCTGTACACACTCAGCCTTCTTGTAACACTTGTATACATTAGAATCAATTAGAATTTCTATTACTAATTATTAAACAAATTTTAACAATTACCGGCACTCGCTAGGCACGTAATATCAGACTTTAAATACTCGACTTCGAACTTCGGTTTAGTCATAATTCTATTAATGTTATAATAACGTATAATTTATTAATTTTCACAATTTTATTATTAATTTATACTTCCAAAAATTTGTTAAAACATTACATATTATTATTTATACATTTTTGCAAGTTTCTTTGACAAATAAGTACGTTTCAACGATCTTATTACTTTCTCGTTGTGAAATCAAGTTCGGAGGATTAAAAATCAGGTTGACCCTTGGTCGTAAATTTAAAATAGCCATAGTGAAGGTGAAATTATTATTTTAAATAAATGTTTCTATACGAATTAAGAATCTATTCAACGTTTGTTTGTTGCAATACCGTGAAATAAATTGTATTATATATTTTCTCAGTTTAGACTGAATTTAAAGTTCGTAAGGATTAGAAATCAGGTTGACCTGTGGTCGTAGATTAAAAATAGCCATAGTGAAGGTAAAATTATTACGTTAAATAATTGTTTTTATACGAATTAAATATTGATTCAACGTTTATTTGTTGCAATACCGTGAAATAAATTGTATTATATATTTTTTCTGTTTACACTAAATTTAAAGTTCTGTTTACATGTTATAACAATTAGAATGTAGACGTTTTGCCGTTTCACGGTTTTTCCTCTGTTAATTATGTGTTTATAAATCATTTCAAACTAAAGCAGCACCATGCCCACCCTTAATTAAACCGTCTCAGTAGTTTACCGTAATTAATAATCTATTTTCGGAATTTATACGAGAATTTTTGAATTTTAGTAAATACTAGAGTCAGTGTCCACCCTGTACACACTCAGCCTTCTTGTAACACTTGTATACATTAGAATCAATTAGAATTTCAATACAATAGACTGAATAACAATTCATTTTAACTAATACCTATTAGAAATTTTCCTTTTAAAACAAATATAAATCATTTTACCAATTACTGGTACTTGCTAGACATTTAATATCAGACTTTAAATATTCTCCTTTCGGTTCTTTTAAATACAATCAAATAATTTCTTCAATTATCGATACTGACTTGGAATACTCCGCTTCGAATAAAATATTTCGAAATTATTTTGAAGGTTTAGGGAAATAAACATTTGAATTTTAGTCATTGTTGTTCTTCAGATTTGTCGAATAGGATATTGAAATTGAGAGGTTGAGAGGTTTCTTTTTCGTTACAGCATAGCAATCAATATGTACTTTTCTTCCAGCAATTGAAATTAATTTGAAATTTTTCTTTCAGTATTTTTCATACATTTTCTCTGATATTGAATTTTGTTTACTAATAATTTACCATCCAACGAATTTGCATGAATTGCATGTTAAGTAGTTAGTTGATTTATTATTGTATATTGTGAGCTGATTTGAACGAGTGCACTGTGCCCATCCTTGATTAAACCGTCTCACTAGTTTTTGTCGCCGTTTTCGTTCATGGTTGTTGCATTGTTTATTAATTTTAAAGAGACACGATACAATTTCAAGCATTCAGGTCAGCTGAGTAGAGAAAGAAAGAAGTAAATAATCATACTAAATTCGAAAAAATTGAGTAACTAGGATGAAAAATGTACGATTATTTATGAATTTTAAGAAGACACTTATATCATTTCAAAAATTCGGGGAAACTGTAACTGCTTCAATGCGGAATTCGAGTAAGAAAGAAGTAAACAATCGTACTAAATTCGAAGACATAAATTAGAGAAAATTTTAGACAGAAATTATTTCATGGTATTATAACAAATAAATGTTAAACAAACTTCTGACGCGTATAAAACATTATTTAACATAATAAATACCTTCGCTAAGGTTACTTTCAATCGATGACCATGGGTCAGTCTAATTTTTAATCCTTACGAAATTAATTTAATCAGGAGTAAGTAATGAGAACATGGAAACGTAGTTTTCTATTGAACAAAGTTGTAGAAACGTATAAATTATTATTTGCAGTGTTACAATAAATTCTTGGAACTATAAATTTATAATAAAAATTGTGAAAATTAATAAATTATACGGTATTGTAATATTCTAATAAAATAATGGAAATTTCACGCAAAAAGGT
>NW_017100187.1:2518575-2519321 GCF_001263275.1 Habropoda laboriosa | reverse complement strand
AGGTATATAAGGACCCGCCGATGTCCCGCGAAATCATTCACCCTTTATACTGGGCCCTAGACACTTCGCGTAATTTTGATCTGAGGGTACTGAGATGTGAATATGGTGGTCGATAGCTACTAGATAGCCTATGCCCACCATATTAACACTCTACTACCTTCTCTCAAAATTTCTTATACTTATTACTACACTTTGAATACTCTACTTCGAATTTTTTTTCACTTCTCCAATTATTCAAAGTTATTAGAGAGTTAGTGTTAGGCATTGCATAGTCCACTTCGAACGAATTATTTCGAAATTATTTCGGGGGTTTGGGGAAATCGAGATTTGAATGTTAGTCATCGTTGTTCTTCGTCCTTGTCGAATAGGGCCAGTAAGCAAAAATGAATTGTGTTATACATATGAGAAACACTGCTAGTGAAAGAAACGTAATAGACTGATGTATTCTTGGTCTCTTTCCTTAAATGCGCAACAGAATTTCAGTCGTGCCCTTACGGTTTTTTCTTTCCGTTCACTTTGACTGCGAAATTCGAAGAGTAAAGACGTCCTTCCGCGCCGTACAAATAGAAGCACATTTAAGAAAATTTACAGTGAACGCTATTCAATAACTTTGTTTCCATACCGAATCAAATTTGAGATTTTGCTAATGAAAATTTGGACGTTTCAGCTATCCATTAATTAAATACGTTTTCGTTACAGGTTATTTCTAAATTTAACATGTACTTTTCTTCGAGGTATCTGTAATT
>NW_017100187.1:2500417-2518560 GCF_001263275.1 Habropoda laboriosa | reverse complement strand
CTAATTTTTGTTTATTTTTCCATGCTATTGACAAGTGAATTTTGAATTTGTTTTATGATTTGTGATTTTCTAAACTGATAATTTACAGCTATCCTAGGCATTGCATGTTAAGTAGTTAGTTGTATTATTGTATTTTATATTGTGAGCTGATTTAAACGAGTGCACTATGCGAGTCGTTGCATCGCGTATTGAAATAATAGCTTCATTCCTTGTTCGCTTATTATTGAATATTTTTCCGCGTTTAACTTGATACTTCCTTAATTTTAGTAAATACTAGAGTCGTTGCATCGCGTATTGAAATAATAGCTTCATTCCTTGTTCGCGTATTATTGAATATTTTTCCGCGTTTAACTTGATACTTCCTCCCAATTATCGCCGCGTATTTTATTGAAATTTTCCTATATTATAGAATCGAAAAATATATCAATTCGCGTTTGTTCTTTCTATTCAATTTATATACCGCGTTTATTTTATGCTTTCTTTCAATTTTTCATTCGCGTTCTACGAAAGTTTAGTTCAATAATAATTTCCCCCTCACTAAATGAAACGGAAATAGGAAGGAAATCCTGGCATTTTGTTTCGCCGTTCGATACTTAAAACCGGGGAATTCTTTCACATTCTAAAAATTCTCCCGCCAAGCACTAATTTCATAAAACTATAACGGAGGAATTTCTTTTATTACGTGAAACGTTGTTGGAGAGGATTGTTATGATTATCCTGGCATGATCGGGCGTTCTGTGTACAGAGTGTATGAAAGGAGAGAGAATTCGTGGCCGATGCACACCTTTTGGCCCCCGGCAAGAGAAAGAGCCACGGTAGCCGGAGGTTTCATGCAAATGAACTATCAGCTGACTCATCAGTACCGCCTCTTAATTATTATTATTATTATTAATGCGCCTATGACTTTCTCACCCGTGGTACTTTCGATCCACCCCGACAATATTTATCGTGTTCTACACCTGTAATTAGAATAACTTTAACGGCTGCCTGGCTAAAGATTGCTGGAATTTATCGCGGATAAGAGCGAGAAGGATGAAATTCACGTGGCCGTAAGATAGAACTGGCTGTTGGAAGATTAATCTGTGTGAAAAAACAGGGCGTAAATTTTGGATTCTTCCTCATCGCGAAACAGTTAACTTCCCTCGTAGAGTACACGCTCGACCCTCTGGTTCGTGCACCTAAACCACCCGACGTGATCCTTGTCGGAGATTTACATTCACCCGCGACGCCGATATTAATTCCTCGTATACCCTAACTCGCCTCCGAAGATCCTTGGAATGTTACACGTGGGTGTGGCCGATGCACGCGAGATGCATCTCGAAAGTACGGCCGATAAGAAGAAGGATGCCGAAGATGGACAGAATAAGACGAATGAATCTGGAGGTGTGCGCATACATTGGAGAGCGTAGCAGCGCATCCTCTCGCCCTGCCCGTGGGCTACTTTGTCTACTTATTACGATACATCTAGCTGGTTGGAGCATTTCTCGGGTTCGACGTCCGGTCAGTTCAGGCTGCGACTTGCAGCTGCAGAGCTGCACCGGCGTCTTACGCCACGCGCTAGGAACTGTAATCCTCGTAAACACGATCTTCTCTGCTCTCCAGCTGACTGGATTCCCTTGACTGTGCACGTTGAACGCGTCGCGACGTTTCCTCTTCCCCATGTTCCATCACTCGCCTGCCTCTGTTCTTCATCTTTCTCAATGGCGACATTCTTCTCTCCTTATCTTCGATCCTCGATTATACTTTTACGCTCGTTTCGTTCTTGTTCGTTCCTCTCGTGGGAATCGTATCGGGGATGATACGATTAACGGAGTTGGGGGAAAAGTACGGTTACAGTTTCCCCCTGTACGACGGTCGTCGCTATAAATAATCCTGACGCGGTTTACGCGAGAGACTGGCCCTGTAACCGATGATGTCACGCCGCGTCGAGCCGCACACATCGATGGATGACGAAGGGAGGCCACGTAGGACGCGTGAAAAAATGCCTTTTCTCAATATTTGCTATTCATCGCGTGTACGCGGACCTTTGTTACCACAGGGGAAACGCAGCCATTCATAGACACCGTAGATGTTTACGGTGCATCTTCAAACCGTTCACTATCCTTCTCTGAATTATTCATTTATGCCAATTATCCAATTCTCTTCGTTTCCCTTTTCCATTTTCCATTTTACCACCCTATCGATAATTACATCACGTCTGCCGTTCAATTATGAAATAATTTCCTCGTGTAACAGGCGTAGTTTACTTATTTCCACGGGCAACCGGAAGCAACGATAAGATTAGGAGGAATCTTTGCACAGGAAATACCATAGAAATATGTAGTCTGTTACTTGTGTATAATTTCAACGCTTTTTTCCGTTGCATCGCGTACAGCGGTGTGGGGACTAATTGCTGGATGCAAGCCAGACAGGAAATTGGAAGACACGCGAGTGGGTTCCAAGTGACGTGAAAGTTGGTGTAATTTAAGTTGCTCTCGATGGATATTGAATAAGATTGGAATGAAACGTCCTCTGTATGTAACAAGCGTGAGATAAATTTCGTTGGCAAACAGTCAGAATGATGGGCCTCGTCGACATGTCGGGCGACGCTTTTTCGAGCTGCAGTTTTCTCAAGTGTGTCAATGAAATTCGAAGTGTGTCCGCGGAACGCGTGACAATGAAGCGGTAACATAATGGGCGGCGGTACGTGACACCTGCAATGACAAAACCGTGGTGGAAACGCGACGAGATCGTCCATACCGTCCCTTGCGTCATCTGTGCTAGCCTCATCTCTTCGTACGACGCGGCTAACCTGCCTTCGTCTTGGATAAACTAGATTCACGTTTTGCAAATTGAATCTAATTAGCCTACGATCCGATGGAATTCTCGCTGAGAACTTTTCTTTCCTTCTTTATGGATTTTAGATTGTTAACGTGTAAATAGCGAGTGTTGAAATTGTATCTGTTTATGCAAAGTGAGTCATTTTCGGTGTCACGTGGGCGCAAGGATGTATCCTCGTTGGGAAGGAATTAATTCTAATCGGTAGGTGAAAGTCGAAATCCTGTTGGCTGGTTGCGAGACGGGCCAAAACAGGTATTCCCAGCGTGGGTGGATTTCATTTAAAACGTAATCGCGATTCTGACCTCCCCGCGTGGCCTTGGACCTCGCCTTTCCAGAGAAATCGAGTCCTCCGCCTGGCGACTGTCCTCTGATCTGGACCGACCTCTTCTTTTCATTCCTCCGCCTCGAATAATGTACCGTGGTATAATATAACAAACAGTCGATTCTGCAGAGTGTTTGCCGCGAAACAAGAAGGATAAAAGAAAGAAACGAAAGCGTTCTTTAAAATTTGCATGTCTAAAATTAGAGGAATGTTTCTCAATCGAACAGGAGGAATAAACGGCGATTAATACGCGTTCTCTGTTGGTCGATTGGAAAAGCCACGGAACCGGATCTGACCATTACAAGGGAAGTTCTTCTCGAGTAACTTATCTCGAATCGAGTTTTCCTCTTGACCGAGCTCATCTCGTTCCAAGAAGAAAGCATCGTCTCGTAGAACGCGGAAGGTGATCGTAGGCGAGCAGGGGGCAAAATAGAAAACCGTGGCACGAGGGGTAAAGAAACGGGTTAACGACGAAAAAGAAGAAAAGGAGCGAAGGGCCGAGTTAATGACGCGAGAACGCCGAGAAGTGATTTCAACGTTGTCGCGTTAGGCTTGCTTTCTTCTCGTCCGTCGTTTTTTCATTCTTTTAACATCCTGTCCGCTCGTGTAATATTCTGTTCCTCTCCTCGGCGAGTGCACGCCTCGTTCAATTCGTTCCAGAACACTTGATAAGACATTCCTCCGATGCACTCGACGAATGTTGAAAATTGTAATCCTGCCCCTTTCCATGAAGTTGTAACTCTATGAAAAAAACCTAATGGAAGTTTGCCGTTGATAAAATGGACATAGTCGACAATTTACAACTTATTCTTCGCATTAGCCTCTCTTTTTTACACACACACGCACACAGATGTTTCAATGGCGGACGATTGTTCGTGGAAAGTAGAGGCTGCTCGACTTCCTGCGGACATCGAGAAACCCGCTGAATAATCACGATTGAAGATTCCCTTTGGATTTACGAGATCCCCGTTCCTATAGAATCGAACATAAATCCTTGCCAGAGCTGGTCACCCAGCACTGTATGTATAACTTAATCAGCCTGCGTCTTTCGTCCTTTGTCCACCTTCTCTTATCGAAGCTCGAAGAGCTCTTATAATCACAGGATTACGCCGAGCGATCTAGCGGGATTTCGTTGATCCTTCGGGAGGATTTATGGTGAACGGAGAATAACCTGATCCCGCTCATTACCCGAAGATCCGGTTCTCTGATTAAACGCGATCCGCTGATACGGATTTTACAACAGGACGAGTTTATAAGCTCCGCTGGATATGCCGGAAAGAATATATCATTATCTGTGCTTACAACCTCCTGATTCGATGTTACGTTACTCGTAATTAATTCTTCCCATTGGAAGGAAGGACGAGCTCCCTGGAAAGGACGACGAGTAGAATATTCGCGAGAGATTATTCAGGTTACTTCCGAGTTTCAACGATCCTCGAAAGAATGGGTTCTGCACTTTAGCCCTTTAGCGACAGAAGTGGCCACTCGAAAAGCGAATAATGGTGTAATCGTGTTTAGGTACGAAAGTTGAGCGTCGTCGGAGAGAATGTGAAAGATCGTGAAAGACAAAATGGAGGACGGTGATGGTGGAAGAGAGAAATTGGTGGGTGTTTAGGGTTATCTGGATAATCGTGGTGCGACGACCTCTGAGGGTGTTCGGGGTCGTCGATACCTCGGCGCCAGCATTGTCCAGCGGATCAGGCTGTGGCGTCTCGCGTCGGGACCAGAGGGAAAGACAGCCGCCAGAGCGGAATAAAGATGGCGAGTCTCTTCAGCAAAAGAGGAGACGATGAGAGGAGACCGGTCTCTACGGGCGAAGCTGTGCCGTATCCTTGCCGGCTTCACGAGCGTCCTCAGCCTGAAAAACTGGCCGGCAGATATGGCTGCTCGCCCTCAGTCAGAGGTCAACGAGGTTGGAGGACCTGTACCTTGATTCAATACCATCGCGACGCTTCTCTGTGTTTGCCAGTGGTTCTCATAAGTCACGCCTCCCTCTGCTTTCTTTTTTTCATAAATCACATTTTGCTCGTTTTACTCGAGAGACCTTCGATTCCAACCGATTCCAACCGATTCCAACCGATTCCAACCGTACAAGACACACTTCGATACCCAGAAAAATGTTGGAAACTGTGTTCCAACCGCCGCTAAAATCCGCTGTGCGTAGAATATGATCTCGTAGCCTAAACAAGCCTGAGGTTCTCGAAAAGTGCATTATTATTCGAGATGCATCCCTCCGTGGACGATTTTTCCAGAGGGCAGCGCGTTACGCTGCCGGTAGTGGATGCGTTAACAAGCGGAGTGCCAGTTTAACCAGAGAGGGGTCTGAAATTGCGAACAATAGGCCATTTGACGAAGCGTCCTCTACCATCGTCGCCGTTCTGATCCGCTCCACCGTGTGGCCAAGAAATATGCAGCTTCTTCTTCTTCTTCTTCTTCTTCTTCTTCTTCTTCTTCTTCTTCGTCGACCCTAGAAGGCCAGCAGCAGCCGCTGCATACGCGGCCAGAGGTTCTCATCTACCTTCCCCCTCCCCTCTATTATCCTCTCCTGGCTTATTGTTTTCACGGGAGAAAAAATCGCGCGGCATGGTGTTTGGAGTGTTGTAAACGTTTCCTTGGTCAGTAATGTATATTTCTTCCTCCTTCGATTATTCACGGGTAAAAGGGGCGGATAATAAGCTGGAGGATCGTGTCGAGGGTATCGGGAAAATATAACGGGTGACGTAACGGTGTTTCTATTAGAAGGGTAATACGGCGTAACAGAGAAGCTCTGGCGGGCATTAAAACCGAAGACGGCCACGGGCCGCCATTATGCCACTTAACTCTGGCACGGTGTTGCCAGACGGCCTTGAAATTATTCGAGCCCCGGGAAACCCGATTCCTGATCAACAATTTTCTACGATTTAACATGTTCCGCCGGGTGAAAAAAAGAGAAGCGAGGAAAATCGACGAGACATCGGAATTCGGCCTTCGAATTCCACAGAAACGATTCTTCGATGCGTTTCAAGGATAATTCGCACGAATCGACGTTTCAGAGTTAAGGAAAATCTCGATAGCGACGCGTTACGTGAGAACTGTTTGACACGACGGGTGATTCGAGAGATTGAGTACACTCGAGTATCGAGATTCACCTGGAATCGGAATTTCAAGGGAACCGAAAGAGGTGAAAGTGGACCGTTAAACCACTCTGAACGTGATGCGATGAAAAGTTTTCTGAACGAACGAAGCAGAAGTCTGAATTCGAGTCTTCCTACAATACATTCGCGACTGACAAGTGTGTATCGCGAAACGGAAGTTGCTCGACGGAAAATTTCCATCACCCGAGGGATGGAAAAAACGAGGCTGTCGTTTAGCCTTTAGAGAAGAGACTATCGAGTTAAAAGTTGCGTGCAATTTACAAGCCTTGGGCTCGCGATTTTACGATGTAATTGGAGCCGGTGCAGATCGACGGTATATCCCTCTTTGTGCAACCGGTGGTTACACCTCGCTACTAGGAAGATATTATCCGCTTTGGCCATGGTACATTTGCCGAGCAAGGGCAACATTTGCTCGGTTAATGGTGGTTACCGAGGGACGCACCACCTGCCGCGTAGGAAACGAACGGAACGGAACGGAACACGAAGATATCGCAACTTTTCCATAGGAAGAAGCCTCGCTAGACATTTTTCATCTCTGTACACCGTGGACTGAAACTTTCAGATCACTCGTCCAAGTTTCCGAATGTTTCGAGGTTCATTTTTCAACGTTCGAACGATTCTTCTTTTGAAAGAAATTTCTGCGAAGAGGCGAAGCACGATCGAGCCCGATCGTTCGTTAAATGCAAATGCACGGATAGGACAAAGGATAGGTTGGCGGAAAAGCGCCGCTAATGAATACCGTGTGCCGGCAGGAAAATGAAAAACCACTATCTTGATGTTTGCCAACGATTACTCGAGGAGGGACTCGTCTCTGGGAAACGAACGTTGCTTTCTGATTCAGCGAAAAGGAATTGCACCGAGCACCGCTGATGCGCCAAGAAACTGGTGGCTCTGAAATCGAATTTTTTCCACTGTTCGAAGAAAGAAAATAGATTACGAGCGCAATACACAAGCTCGAAGGATTCGCTGGAATTTCATGGAAATTTCAGTCCTCGTTCGTCCGTCAACATTCCTTAACACGAAAATATCTCGACTCGGTTAGATGAGGTACGATTTCAATTCACCTTTCATTAGAAAGCTGGCTGGGAACGGACGAAAATTCAGAGTGTTCTCTACACGCGTCGTGTTTCTTTTCTTTCTCTTTCACTCGCCAACTCTCCATTGATAAGTGTCAATTAACGGAGTGAAAAATTGCGCGTTTAAATAGTCGATGAAATTCTCAGAATGCGAATTTCCGGCGATTTAACTTAACACGCCGCTAACTGTACGCAGTGTGGCTCTTACTTACGAGGCCTGCCTCTCCGCGTCTTACACACGCCGCTCTACAGCCGTGTAAGTCGCAAGGCCATCGTCAAGGATGCCGTATAGCAACAGCAGGCCACTTACAACTGGAGATACCGGTGAAGCTACCCATTTTACGATTTACTGCAGCTGTCGAAACAACTCTTGTTGCTCTCGTTTAACCGCGTCGTTCCATCCAATGACGTATAGTCCTGATTTTTACCAAAATCTCTCCTTCCAACCGTGCTCTTTTGCACACGTTTTTCATTACGGCCGAGCATCGGGAAGAGATCTGGCCTGATAGCCTGTTTCATCGTAGTGAATGATTAATTCACGCTCGATTTATCAGCTCTATGGTCAAAAACATTTAATTTGCTCCGGCAGAACTGGTTCTAGACGATATTTCCCCGATGCAAAGTGTGTTCTAACAAAGAAGGATAATATAGACGAATTATTTCGTCTAAATCTTTCTTTTTCTCTCTCTCTTTTCTTTCTTTTTCCTCGCAAACACTGTTGAACAATTCAAGAGCCAAAGGGGTTAAATTTGCCCGTGATCTTTCTCCTGTCGAGCTTCGTTTCCTCCGGCTTTTTTCCCCTCCCGAGCTTAGAGCGTGAAGCATGTAATTGCTGTGCTCCGTTGTTGAAATTTCATTCGCTGCAATTTCGTTACGTGACACGCCGTAAAATTGCCCATGCCCGTTCCTGTCGATCTTTCTTTATCCTCCGCGAACGCGATGATTCGCGGGAAAAATCGACTTCTGGTATATGGCGAGGTCGTAAAATCGGTCAGGCGTCAAAGTGAACATGTTTTAGCTGCCGGGACATGAAAATCGACAGATGAGTACAGGACCGTACGAAGAATTCTTGTATCCAGCGAAAGTCAAACTGATTCTAATATATCAGACGACTGCAAAAATTCATTTCAGAGGTGATGTTTGTTTCAGCGTTATCACCGCTTGTGTTTGATTTTCAAATCGGGTACGAACTTTTGCGATCATTCAATGTTTATCGAAAACTGCATGCAGCTAGGACAAATTAGGGTCTTTCCCTCTGGGAATGAAAAGGTTGTGTAGATGTGGACACAGAAAGAAATTACATATATTAGGTGTACAAATTAATTCGTGGCCTTTGTTTCGTGGATTTATTTATTTAAAAAAAAAAAAAACAAAGTACAGTTCAGTCTTGAAAATAATCTCCATCACTTGCTATACGTTTATTCCATTTCTCAGGCGAATTCCCCTTCGAAAAAATGATGGCGGTTTCGGACGTGTAATATCAGCAATGCTATTATTCACATCTTGGTATGTTTTGAATTTTGAATCGGTTAGATGGTGGTGGAGTGAACGAAAGAGATAATAGTCTGGGGAATAAGCCGCACGAGGCAGAATTTCCCATCCCAAAGACTTTTCGCTTCAAGAGCACTTCTTTAAAGTTAAAATGCAAAAAGGACGAAGTGTCTAATATGCTGTTTATATGGGTGACATCGAGCCCGATAGTGTTCTGTTTTGCTAATAGAAGCAACTTGAGAACTCGAACACAGCGGGAAAAAAGATTCGATTCAAGGTAAAGTTACAGCTGATTAATCGCAAGGGCCACGAATTCATTTCTACACCTAATATTTCAGATAGCAATTAATATTAAGGTATTTTCCATTTTCTACTTGAAATACCAAATCATTCGTTTACCGTTGGAACCCTCGAGTGCCGATTCTTCGGAGTTTAATTTACGACCTCGCTGTATCGTGGCCCCGACCATAGTTCCCGCTGTCTCGCGTTCGATCAACAGAGTCGAACGTAAAAAATACAACAGTGACGTGAGAGGGTTTTTACGTAAGCCAGTCGAAAGTCGAACCACCATTTCGGCGGTACGGGGAAGGCAAAACGATTTTGAAAGACGATCGACCGACTTAAATTCCTCCTCTCTTGTGCACAGCCTCGAATATGGATGAGGCCATTAACGTCTACGAAATGAAACCTCGATGATATCGTGCGGAGGAGTAAAAGTGAAATTAAACGTTGCACGCTAACGAAATTTATGTAAATCATCGTTGGACAGTGTTTCGAAGCTTAAACGTTGGATAATCGATTCCTCGACGATGAGGTAAACGTGAAAGTGAATAGTTTATATGTTGCAAGCTGGCTGAATTTCGGAAATTTCACCTGGTGAAATTCTCAATTGCGAATTCCCTCGATCGAACAGTTTTCACTGCGAAAGAATTCGTTAAAAACGTGTCCAGCATCGTTAGATTCACGGATGTCGGCGATAAGTGGCCAACACAGAGGTAAATACGTGGAATTACAGAGGTTCAGGATCGATCGTGGACTTTTACTTTTACGATCGGAGCGTGGGCAACGTTCGCCTGCCCACAAGAACCTCGTCCCACTCGCGACAGTCGTTTTAAGGACCTCCGCAGGGTTGGACGTGGCCAAAAGAGGATGACCTTTGCGTGCGAATAAAAAGGACAAAACTACGATGGCATTCTTCTATCCCCCTCTGGAGTATCTTTATTCGATCGTTTTATGCATGAGAGAAGTTTCGAAAGCAAATTCGTGTATCGTGTATCATAACATGTCCGAAGAGTTTCCAATTCCAATGTCCAGCTTCGCGAATAAATTATCCAAGAGGAAACCAAAGGAAGCTAATTTGCTTCTTTGCAAAATTAAATCTTCTACTTAGTAGAAATCATTTAAATCTCCTGGAAGAGCATTAATTTTTTTAAGTCACAACGTGTTTAAAGTGTTTCCAAATTCACGAATAAATTAAGTATTTAAGAGAAAACAAACTTGAGGCAATTTGCTCTTTTGCAAAACATCTCGTAGAAATTTAAATCTCCTGGAAGATCGTTAATTTTTTTAGAGTCGTAACGTGTCCGAGGAGTTTCCAATTCCAATGTCCAACTTCACGAATAAATTATTCAGGAGAAGACAAAAGGAAGAAGGCAATTCGCATGGATTAACAGAAGAACGATTTTGTTCGCTCTACCAGGCTGTAGGATGTACGTGTTCCAGCTAGAAGCAGAAACTGCGTGTGGTGTCGGTGCAAATAGAGATATGATGCCATTAATGAGTAACGCAAGCTGGCCGCGGTGTTATTTGCATGCCTGTGCGAAGATCCGACGCTGGTTTTAGCCGGCCACGGATCGGTTTGCGAAACGTTCACGGTTACATCGTCTCTTGGAAGATACTGGTGTCATTCTGTTTGAACGTTTTCCACTCGAAATTGCCTGGGCAAATTAACTTTCTTGTCGCTTCTTCGAAATTACACACTCGACGAGTATTTAAAAGTAGTTCTATATGAAATGCTCTCTCTGAAGATGCACTTAGCGGAATATTCGAGGTGGAGGGGGAAAAAAAAATAGCAATCCGTTATGTAACCGAAGGAAATCATGATCGAGAAATGGTTGCGTAAGCAACGAAAACGTTGGCCCAGGTTCGCCATATTTGGCCCCCGTTTCGTTCGGTGCCATTTTAATGCGACGTCCCGTTACCTTGCAGACACTTGAACGCTCTACTACCAAGGTCTCCACTCGCGAGAAACAACGAAATCACTGTTATAATTTTGCATAAATCGAAAAACTGAGGTGTAGAAATTGATCGATCGATCGTGTAGAATAAGAAGGGAAAGGAAAGATACGACGGTTTCACGTTGGAAACTCTAAAGTTCAGGCTTTAATTGCAACTGTAAAATGGTACGAGATGCAACATGTCGACGGTTTAAGGAAAGAAGCAAGGATGCAACGGTGGTAAGAATCGGGCAGAGCACCGAGATCCTATAAAACCGTTTAATTTACGATCACTGCAAGCGGGATCACCATCGTCCAGGATGTCGAGAGACTGCCCACAGTCCCTTTAACGCCCACAACGATCGCGAGGAATCACGAACGGGGAGGTCAAAGACTCTGTTCACCTTCCTCAGCCTTGTGTTAGACGTCCGTGCCGCGTTCTTCTTACGGGACAAATTGTTCCCTTTTTTCCTTAAATTATGCAGACCCTCGTGCCGGCGCAAGTATCGCTATTAACTCGAGGAAGTTCCACCTTTTTCCCTTCGATCTCAGCAACACGTACCAGGTCATCCGTCGAGTAAAGTTTCCTTTTGCTAGATTCCCTTGTAAAACGATGGAAAATCCTCGATACTCTGTCGAAATTGTGACATCGTTTGCCAAACTCTCACGGATATCGAACACATTTCGCGTGGAAAGTGCACTTCTGCTCGAACGGTTTCTCCAAGATTACGCCAGTGTTATAAGTCAAAACTAATCAGCAGGTACCAGCGGACAGTTTTCTCGGTCGGAGATGCTAGAGATCGATTGTAATTATGATCTTTGCCGAGCCAGGCCGTCGTCAATATGCCAGGCCGCTTCACACGAGGATCCTCGCAATGGTTATCGGTCAGTTCTCGATGCACGGTGATCCTAGCGATCGATGCAGAATAAAATGCGTATCAGAAGAGTGGAAGTAGACTGGTAATTACACCTTTTCCGTGTTCGTGGGCGTGTTACCGTGTCCAAACAATGGAAAGAAATTGAGCGGTGCTCGATCGATTTACGAAACGCTCGATCGCCTCTTGGCCCCCCGTTTGTTGCCTGGTCAACGATAGAAATCTCCGAGGGATAAAATTATTCATCGAACGGCGAAAAACCTTTCGCTCCTCGGAGCAACTAACATTTCACGGAGCACCTGGAGCGTATTAATCGAACGTGTATCTGGAAAAGTACAGAAATGGCAAAACTAGCCTTCACCAGCGTCATCTGTACATTCTCACTTTTACTTCTGCGCAACGAAGATGAAGACGATATCAGGCAAAGGGTTAAAAGCGTAACGTAGGATTGTTAGGTGGAAAAGTAGAGGAGAATGGAGCAAACAGACACATCTACTCGATATTTCAACTGGAAATCGTGATGGTCGGGTTCATTATCGGCAAATGGAAGGAACCAGCGGTCCGTTAAGGACACGAGCACGCGTTTGCATGCGCACGGTACATCGCTGACATAAGGCGTAGCAGCCAGCGTTGGCCGGTTGGCTGCTGTTGCTGCTGCTGGCATACTACATATCTCTTGTAACGCTCGTAAGAAGAAGGCCGTAAGTCCGGTCACATAACGGTCCAGTTATGGTATGGCGAGGAAGCGATCTCTCGCCTCGACACACGATTCCCTCGTTACACGAACCAGCCCTCCTCCGCTACACCACACACTGTATTTTCCCTCTTCCCTTCTTTTTCTTCTGACTCTCGCTCACTCGCCTTCCTCCTCTTCTTCTTCTTCGTTCGCGTGCATTCACACCTCCGTAGCTCTTCTTTTCTTCTTTTCTTCTTTTCTTCTTTCAACCAGAACACGGTCCACGTATATCGCGATCGAGAGCTTCTTTCACGGGGGTTTGCTCTTACGCAACGATGTACGATCTCAGGATGTTCACGATTGCTCTACACGACTACACGGTGATTTAGCGAGAAAAAAAAATCGACCAGGAATGATATACGACTTCCTTTCGATGTTTAACCATCCTCGAAATTTCTGTTTTAACGATTGCGAAGGTAACCAACGATCGACCGTGATTAACCTCGATGGCCGAGATTCAGGTTGCCTCGTGGTAACGTGCAATTATCGCCATTGACGGACGTTCAGGAATTGAGAAACCAGGTGAGAAGCTAATAGCTCGGGCAAACTATCATCTACGCTTATTATCGTGTCTACCTAGATAGCTCAACTGGGTAATTTCGTCTCATCGAATCGAGTAATACGTCATAATTCTACGAATCTTTTTCCCCCGGTACTTACCAGTTCGGTGGGCATCGTGTTGCAAGACCTGAGAGGCAGGTTGTAGGTTATGGGGGTAGGCTGGCTTCTATACTCTTGCAGGCAAGAGCTGTTCTTGGACAACCCCCTTGGATAAACCAGACCATGGAAATCGGTGTTCCCCTCTGTCGAGATGTGGACGATTATCGACTCGCTCGCACACTCGATTTGCACGGTGCTCGCTATCGCAGCGGTTGCTGGAACATTCCAAAAAAAAAAAAAAGAAATTCTTTGTCAATTCAAAAGTGAACGGTGAAACATTTATCACGAATATCTACGACTGTTCTCGGTCTATTTTTTCGGGTCTTTCCGCAAAAACGAAAGGAAGCGAAAATTGCTTAAAATTAGTCACAAGTGGAACACAGTGGTATCGATTCAGAGTTGAAAGGCAGCACGTTTACCATTGTAAAACGCGGATTTTCTTAGGCGTATAGGGGTCAAGTGCTTCTTTGTAAGCAGTCACGTTTCGTTGATTTCTGACTTTCGGCGTATACTTCGCTACCGCAGACGTTCAGTTACTCCGAGAGTAGCGAACGTGTTAGGTCATCTTTTTAATGAATTTTCGATAAAGATTCTCTGTTACGATTTAACTGTAAATCGTTGTTAGGTGTGAATGAAGTAACGGTGCTCTTAGCCGAGTCAACTGCAAACAGTTCGCACATTCGTTCCTGAGGAATATACATATATTGGCCATGCCCAATGGTACGTCGCTCTGTTCGATTAGGATCGAATGCTGTTCAACTAGGCCCCATTCCGCTAGCGTGCTACGGTAATTTATTATTAACGATGCAGACCACGTATGTTCGACCGCTAACTTCGAGTTTAATAACCTCCCTTCGGTTACCGTGAATTTTCTCTTGTAATACCTCGATTGTTAGTCGATCAGACTGATTGTTACAAGTAATGCTATCCGCATGATTGTATAGTTGGTGAACTTCTTCTTCTTTTTTACGGGACCTATCGTGAAAAGGAGGAAAGTGTACCGTTCGATCCTCCGCGAGAAAATCTCGAGGAGATTTATCGGTCAAACGACTCCTCCATATTCCGTGACCCGTGATCAACTAGACCCATAAGTGCATTCACCCTGAAGTAACAGCTATCTTTACCGCATATTCCATCCTTAAATAATGCAACGGCGTAACCAGGCTGACGAGATTTACGATTATCGTTCCATTGATGGAAAAAAGAAAAAGAAGGAGTCCGAACTGTAATCGACGTTTGAAAATCTTGGTAGTCGAAGAAATTTCCCATGGCACGTTAACGGATTCTTCGAGATACCAGAAAGTTAATTACATATATCAGAGTGTCTCTGCAGTTAAAAGAAAGAGAAAAGAAGTCTGGTGCAATTAATTTGCCTCGTTATTCAGAAGAGAATCACCGGTCTCCTCCGGTAGAGGAACGAGCAAAATGACAATGATCGTCGTTTGGTTTAGCATTATCGTAACTACAGAGAAGAGAGACAATGATGAGATAGTCGTGAACTTGACTCGTCGCGGCGTTCTTCCCCCCTCTCTCTCTCTTTTACCTGCCACGTCTTGGTTAATTTAATTCCTAATAATATTTCTTGCCCCTTCTGACCAGGAACGCACGATCGACGAGCAATAAAAGGATCAGGTTGCATCGGAGGGAAACGTAAATCCCGGATAAGGAGAACGATTTTCCCATTAGAGATCGACGATGTAATGAAATTCTATTAGCCTTAATGGCATCAATTTGCTCGAGGGACTTTGAGATTTTCATAAGTCCTCTTCTACACACTCCTCCGTTCTTCGTATTCTCGTTTCTTTTCCATAGATTCCTACCTTCGATACTCTGCCGTACTTACCGTGTACAGTATTCTCAAGTATATATTACGCAACCTGGCGATACAGCGAACCGCAGAGAACTCTATTACCTAAGAGGACAAATAATTGTGACAGTTTTTCTTTCCTTTTTCTTCTTTTTTTTTACGTAATACTCTACGCAACGATAATCAATGAGACATCAAATTCAAGATACATCCTCGACACGAAGGCTTAATTAAAGCGAGACAAGGGGTTAGGATAATTAAGGAAGAGGTGATTAGAGGTTTAAGGTTGACAACCCTTTCCCAGGCGCGATCGCGGTGTCGTTCTTCGCGAGAACGAAAAGCCAATTAGCTGCACGCGAAAATCCTCTGCCGATGTACCTCCGAAGGATGTAAGTAAGTATCGAACGGGGGGAACCGAAAAAACCGAGAAACTCGAGAGGATCCACCACGGGGTCTTTGGCCGAGCGCCGCCATCTCTTTCACGCTTCCGCACCATTTATTTTCGGTTTTTCAACGCCGCTCTTCTTCCTCTCCTTCTCCTTCTCCTTCTCCTTCTACCTCGTGGCAGATCAGAGATAAAGTACCGTAGAAAAATAGAAGAGAGGATTCTGCACGCCACCAGGAGCTTCGATTCCTTCCAGGAACAGAAATTCTCGGCGAAGCAGAGTAGGAAGACGTTCCTGTTAAATTGCTAGCTCACGATTGGAGCGCCATTCCGAGAAAACCACCTCTCTACTATGCTGCTTTTAATAGCAAGAAAAAGAGAGAGAGAGAGAGAGAGCGACAAAACGTACTCGTGTTCAACGGTGCTTTATTTCAAAGAGATTCGTCATTACAAAGATTGAATCACATGGTGTTGCGTGTGCTTGTATTAAAGTCTTCCTCCGCTTATTAACCATAGTTATCGACTCGTACCACCGGAAAAATCTCATAGAAACCCCTCCAGCGAGCGTGGCAGCGTAATTGTGAGGCAAATAGGGAAGAAACATGGTTAGGAATCACTCTTCTCAGAGTGAAAGAGAAAGAGAGAGAGAGAGAGAGGAGTAGAGACGATTCTAACGTTGAATCGAAGACACGTGCTGGCTGTTGTCGGTGTGCACGATGTGTCGGTGTCCATGCCGGAAGTGGAAGGTACTTGACCTTAGAATCCGCTTTCCTGCGCGCTCGCGCGAGCCTGCCGTCCATCCTCAGGTGAATCTCTCAGGATGAGCGAGCAGAAAAACTACTCGTCCACGTGTACACACTCCCTTCGATTTCCCTTTCTCTCTATCCCCTGTCTCGCGGCCAACGAATCGCCGTTTCCTCTTTCGTCGTGAGTCATCGAGAGGTCCCGCGGGGTGAAACAAAGGCGTGTACACCGGCGGCAATTTGCAAACGACACGCGAACCGCACGGTTTCCGGTACCACGGAGTCATTTCTTTTCTCTTTTTGTCTTCCTCTCCATGGGATGAATACGCCTTGTGCAAATTTCATTTACCCGCGTTCGCTCCTTAACCTCTCGAGCAATTCTTCTGCGTGCAAATATTATGCTGCATTCTTAACGAGCCTGTTACATAATTGATATTATGGCGCGGTGGATGAAACGTGTGTGTTGTAATCACGTGGAAGACAAAATGTGTCTGACAAAATTTGCAAGTTGCAGAAAAAGATGAACGGAGGAATACCATTTTCTTTTCTTTTTTTTTCTTTTTTCTTATCTAGTGATCGAAGCGGGGAGACGCGGAGTTATGCAACAGCTCTGCGGCTTCCGTGCGTGAGATTTTAATGCACCGCGATGAACACGAGCGGCATAACGATATCGACAACGTAACCGATCGTCGTCGGCCGCACAACTTCCTGTCACCGCGATTTAATTCGCTCCGTCGCGTCGTTTTCGAAGAATTCCATCTGCTCGTAAAACCTATGTAGTTCGATCGACCCGGCGTGCTATTAATTTCAGATTAGAAATGGTTACCTTTCGACTACGCAACGGCAGTTGCAGTCCAAGTTGCGAAGGAAACAGGTTAACGAGCCAAAATTCAGCAAGCCGCGAATCTACATAATCGGCGAACCGTCTCGTAGCGGTCTCCGGTGTTACGAAATGGCGGCCTTTTTGAATATCTGTAGGGAATTAGAAGAGGAAGCGCCCAGTAGGCGAGCAATTTGCATGTCGCGCGTCGCTGCTCAGTATTCGTGAATTTTTTCCGCGAATCTCCGAGAGGAGTCTATCTGGTAAATCTGAGATTTCAGGCTAACTTCTCCGTGCCAGTGGAGTATTTTTACATGGTGAAAAATGACTAGACGGTGGCTACACAACCGCGCCAATTCCGTTAGACTTGCAAAAAACCTTTCCATTGGCTTGCTTTCCGCATTATAACTGTCATATTGCACGCGACTCGCGTCTGCATCCTCCGCAACGTGATCCCGCTAACAACCGGAAGTCTACCTGCCGCAAACGTTATGTTCGCCGATGAACAAGCTCTGCTCCATTGATCTCGAGGAAATCGATGCTTAATTTCCGAAGAATTTTCAAACTGGGAATCGTTCCTTTTATCGAAGAAGATTCTATAAATAATTCTTGGCGTTTTACAACTTCATCGACTTCCGTATTACGGGAACAGAAACGAAGAATACATTTTTCCGAACAAAGCAAACGAGCATGCGTGTCGTTCCGCCTGAAGACGTTAAACAATGGTTTGATCATACGTGTTGGCTGCAGTGGAAATTACGGAGTGAAGTCACAAGGGTAGCTCGTAGAAAATGTTCGTCATTCGTAAAACAGAATTTCTACGCAGACGTTAATGCTGTTAATTTCCCAGCTGCTCCCACATCTGGAAAATCATTCACGCTACGCCGATAACAAAATGCAATACGAAAGTGCAGGCTTTCCCGGGAAGCGCGAATAAGCTGTTGCTTGAATATTCCATTCTACGTGTATTTATACGCAAAATGAAGAAGACGAGAGAGGCATTAAACGTTGGTTATCAACGTTTTACGCACTGCGAAGAGAGGAAGGACGTGCGACTA
>NW_017100187.1:2490963-2500402 GCF_001263275.1 Habropoda laboriosa | reverse complement strand
ACGCGTACCTCTTTCCGTTAAGTCGTGGCTTCTCTTCTTTTTTCCTCTCCGCTCCTCCCCGAGGGTAATCGCGGCAATTATTCGTAACTCCGTCGCGTAATATCCGTCCGTGATGCGGTGTAACAGCTGGAAAGACAGCTTGGCGGAATAATCAAGCGCAGTTAATAAATCTTCCGGTCGCTTTCCGCGTAATTAACCTTGCGAATGCCACTCGAACCGCCGTCCTCGTAGTCGTAGTCGTCGTTGTCGTTCCACCAGTGTCTCGATGTCCTTTCGTTCGCGGGTAACATCCTCCGCTACTTACCTCCGTGTCTTTCATTATGCTCGCGCGTTTTTCGAACTGTTAGCTCTAATTGACTAGAATTATCGATGGAAAACGTTGATAAGCTCGTGAATAGATCGGTGGAAGCGAGAATCGAGAGGATTCTCCTCTTTAATCGACGTTGATTTATGAAAGAATATTTTTCCGCTTCTGCGCAACTTTATCATCGTGAACGAAGATTCAATTGAAAAGTAATTTCACCTTGGCAAAATATAAGATTCGCGAAATAGAATTGTCGCGATAGAATGTTGCAAGGGTAACCAGAGCCCTGATAACAGAAAATCGCGATCGAGATGAGACTCGAAGGAGAATCTACGAGTGTCCGGATCGAGATTACGATTCCGCTTGCATAAGCCGGACGTGTCCCGTGTTCGAAACAAGAAGAACCAGTCTCTAGGAACGTTCAGCCGCGGGATACTGGTAAACTTACCAGTACCACTAACTAGATTCGTAAAACCTGTCGCGATCTGGATCATCCGGTGTCTGGAACATATTCGTGGGCAGAGAGATATCTCGGATAATATCGTTATCTAAAAACTGTACCGCGAAACAACAGAAGATGTACATACCGTATAGACTGTTCCCGAAGAATTATCACGAACGGTATACCTACCGAGGCAATTACCTGGGTATAATTGGAATTCGTTTAGCTCTTGCTTTCTTCGCAAAGTTCAACTTAAAACCGACCAACCAAAAGTTTACATTTAAATGAATTTCTCCATAGCCATAAAGATTTGCTCATCTTTAATTCATCAGGTTTTCAGTAATATCCACGCGCTTCGAGAACAGCCTGTGTGTGTGGAACCTATGGCAAAAACAATTCATCTATCCTCTCTCCTCTGTGAAGTAACGCGAACTAACGAACACGATTCTAACAGCGTAGCGTTTCGAGCGAACGACGATGGAACGGAAGCGATTTCTGCAGAAATTCCCGAGAAATTGGATAAAACATCGGCCCGAACGAGCCTAGGCTCGGTTCACGGAACGGCGTTCGTGATTCGAGCGAAACTCCACCGAGGGAAACACGATTTCTCAGAAACGATTGCTGCCCGGCACGCCGGAGTAATCGTGTTGGCCTTGAAGAAAATTGGCAGATCGTCGAACGCCCGTTGCTGCAGGATCCTCTCTCTCCATTTCTCCCCTGAAGCCCTAACCGCACTTGCAAACGAGCAATTTTTCCAATGTTTTTCTTTCTCGCTCTAACAAGCTCCAATTTACTTCGAATTCTGCTCGACGGCGATCACGCCGTGAAATTTTGTCGTTATCGCAAGCGTACTCGAGGCTTTACGATCGCAGGAAGAAACGACTCGTTGCACCAAGGTGCGGAATAGTAACGAAGATTACCGTAATTCTACCGTAAGAGGCTAGCGTGAAGGTGGATGAGGAGGAGGAGGAGGAGGAGGGAAGCACGGTCATCGCGCTTAGAGCAGAACCGACGAACCGTTATGAATCGTCGTTATTTTTACGAGGAACCTCCATCACCATCGTCGCGAATTTTACTTCTTCATCCCTGGATACTACCTGTGATCGAACAGACGACGATGTGAATATTTGTAAAATCTTGCACGAGTCTGGAATGGTGCCGATGATGTATAATTAACGGAGAGTAGAGGCATCGAACCTGTACAAAAGGTGAACCGTTAACATTTGCGGCCATTTTAGTGGCACCGGACCTGTGTGAATATTGTTTTTTCTCAAGTGGACCTGTTTGTCCTGGGCTTAAAAGCGGTCAACAGGGTCCTGATTGACTGTCATCGTTGTCTCTCAGGTATTTTCCTTCTCGAGTAAGAGATCTTAATCGTAGATGCGGCAGTAAGTTGTATCCGTGGATCTCGCGAAAATCTGAACGGTAACCGTTAAACGTGATTGCCGTGCTCATCTTTCCTGTGAAATTTCAATCCGAACAAAGTCGATCGATCCTTTCGCTATTTCTAGTTAGAAGAGGAGAGATATCCTTTAATTAAGGATGAGCAGCAACCGTTGCCCCATACGCAACAACTGGCCATTCAACAACAATGGCCGGCCAGCAGAAAGATGAAAAACGTTCGACCCACTTTCAACTTTCGAGCAACGTCGTCCTTATCTGTCGAGGATTCTCCTCCACGCACAAAGGCACAGATTACTCGCGGGTGATCCTTATCAGCCGCAAGGCACCTATCGACTCATCGTACGGCCCTGGCCGGACCACTCGTTATCTCTTTCTCCAGGCGAGAACGTTTTAAAACCGCCTGTTGCTCTTTACAGGCTCGAACTTTCCCTCCACTTCGAGGAGTCTTTCGATACGAAATTAACCGAAAGCTTCTGAATTTTCTGTGATATGCGAGACGGTGCTCGACGAAGAGTCATCATTCTTCGGAATGCCCTGTAGGACTTCACCACTTGGCGGAAGACAAGATGTACGAGATAATAGAGGTGTAGGCTAAGCAGGACAGGTGTATAATGATAATAAATTGCTGAAGGGAGGAGGAGGAGGAAGAAGAATCAGTCTCAGGCCAGAGTTCCAGACCCGGTCTTCCGTTGACCAGGCTAAACTGCTTGAACTGATTGAGCTATCCTCACCGTCGACAGTTTCTTTCCCTTCCAGCAAGCTATTCCATCGCCTGTAGCACTCTGGCTAGTCTAATAAATCAGGTATCATCACGTGTAGAGACCTCTGTACGGAACCTGCGAATCCCACTTTTCAAAGCTATTAGAAAAATGTACATTCTTCCCTAGTGTAGAAACGACTCGTGCAGATTGAGTTTACGGATAATCTATTCAGTCGGAAGACGTAGGGACGAAAATGCCAGTAGTGAAGGAGGTAACATAATTCGCACATTACTCTTCGACGACCTCTGACTCCTCTTGCGGTTCTCCTGATTGTACCTCATATCTATGGAAGATTGGCCTTTTCCTCCCCCCTTCTTTTACCACCGAGTATTAAATACTATACTTGGACATGTGAGTTTGGGTGATTCTCCTCCGTGAGAAATAAAACCTCGGAAATGTTACGTTCCAAGGGCTCGAGTTAACAAGGAGTTAAATCTCCCTTCTTCGAAACGAGATATTCTCGTTTCCCTCTTAACAAGCGTGTAGAACTCCCTAGAGGATCGTCGTTCGTCATCCATCTTCTCCCTCCCTCCACCACCTCGTTCCACCTGACCTTCCAATTTCCTCGAGGTGAGACGCGACTCACCTGTAGTCGTGGCTCTAACACTCTCGAGCTAATTAACGACGTCATTACTATATCTGGTCACGGTGAATCGTCGACGGATGCCGTCGATTCCATCCAATCATTCCTCGACTGGATCTCAAGGACCCCGTCTCCGCGCTTCGACGGTTTTCGTGCGAAAGATTCCTTTGTTCCGTGGCGAGACTAATCTGCGAATAAATTAACCGAAGATCGAACACCTTAATCATTGCGCTAATTAACCACGCGATCGCTCGTGACGGGGATCTTCTTTCTCTAAGTGCGTACAGTTTCTATTATTATACTTCAAGGTTCTATTTTTCTTTTTTCCTTGAAATAAAAAGAAATTTTGTTAACGTTGACTTGTTGTTGGAATCGACAATTATTCTGTTTCCCAACGAAACACTAGTCTTCTCTAGTCTCTCTCTCTCTCTCTCTAATTTTCCTGTTGGCAGTTTAATTAACTCGTCGACGATCTCCCTCCTCCAACTGACGATCAAGGAAGCGTTTTAACGGGCAAGTCGAGGAGACGTGGTCAAGCATGCGTACCCTTGTGCACGTTTCTAACGGGGCACCGCTGCACGGCCAAATTGATTCTTACGCAAACGACGTCCGCGAACAACGAAAGAAACGGCACGGCTGAATTGTCCAGCGGATTCTACACGATGGATACCGTTATCGGTGTTCAGATACGTCTTCTTCGAGGGGAACGGTACTCCATGGTCCCCGATATTCTGCCCGCTTGCGGTTTTTCTACTCCGTTGTCTTCGCGTTCCTCCATTGTCAAGGCCCTTTCAGGCCTCGCGTGATCCCTGTCAGCGTGAAATATAACAGTTCCTTGCTTGTTGAGCACGAGAATTGTTTCTTTCTTTATCTTTCTCCACTTGGATATCCCGACACATCCTCCAATTTTACTTCTCTCCTCGATCGTTTAATTGTAAATACATAGGTGAAGCGCGACTAAGCGCGTCCAATCCGACGAAGTAACGATGACCACGCAGCTTCTACTCCCCTATTTGTCCCGATCGAACAAAGAGGACTCGGTGACGAGTAGTAGAACTGCGATATAAGTGACGAGTAAACCCGGTGGAAAACAATGAATCACTTAAGAGGTGATCTTCCGTTGCGATCTTCGGCCGCGTGATCGATGGCCTCGCTCCAAAGGATCCACCGCGCGCTGATCCACGCGATCGTTACGATCCATTGCGTCCCTTCTACGGAAGCTTGCATCCTCCGCCGACTATCGAGTACGCCTCCTCTTCGTTCTCTCTCTCTCTCTGCAAACAGGCCTCTGCTCGAGAATCGATCCGCTTTTTCCTCTTTGAGAAGAGGGGCATTCTTAGCCGTTTAGAAATTATTCAACATTTCTTTCCGTAGGAAAAATCACCATGAACGATCGACAGATCGACCATCGAAGATAACGATCCTGAAGAAACTCTCCAGATACTCGATGGTTCGTGTAATAATGGACAACGTCGGGACGTGCATCGATTTCTTTTATAAATCGTTGAATTAGCCAGGTTGTTTTCTTTCTCTTAAACATACGCCCTCTTTCTTTTCTTACTATTCCCTTGTAACTCGACGAATACAGCTGTACGAATCGTTTCCACTTTGATATATTCGCTGTTTGGTAATTCAGCTTTTAACGAAATGAACTTGTTACACACGACGCACGTACGGGGACGAGGGTCGTTTTTATCGATATACGGTTTTATAGATGAACGAGGGAGAGAGAGAGAGAGAGAGAGAGAAAACAACGATAGACGAATCTCGTTAAGCGAAGATCGTTGGGAATGAATTCGCGTGTAACGGAACTCCGTAGGAAAGAAGCGTCGTTGACCGCTTAATAATCCTGCAATCGTCATTAACCAGAATCATTTATAACCCCTTACTATACCTTCTATTCTATTTACGATCCAACTGACCGTAGCTCGAGCTGGATAATTATGGATTCGCGAAACGTACAGTTACAAGAGTGTGTTATTACGAGCATTATGCCAGAAATACGGATGTTTCACGGATACACGGGCTAACCTATAGCTCTTGAGGTCGCCTAAAATAACGGTGTCCTGGTGGTGTTCTTTCTTGCAAGTAAATCACCGTTCTAGATACTACAATCTCTCGTCAGGTGTACGAAAATTGTATACCGAAGAATGTGCTATCGGAATACCTTCCGATCCATTCTAAGTGGCATGTGGGAATATAAAAATCCAGATTTTTATGTATATCAATTATCGAGTAAATCACAGACGTCTCCGCTTCTTTATCCAAGCAAAACCAATTACATTCGTATTTCACGGACTCTATCTATCTATATTACGAGCTCGATGTTGGACGTATTAAGAGATTTAGCGTAATCAGAAACCAAGAGATTTACTCGTTCTCGTAAAACGCCAATTAAATTATCCCATAAACGTGGTCTGATGATTATATATGGTCCAGAGGAACCATGTTCCCGATGTTCCCGATAAAGCCGATCGTTTTAGCCGAAAGAAAGACTAATGTATAGTACAATGAAAAATAGTCTGAGTCATTTCTAACCACCTGATCTATGTAGCTTTAGATCTATAGGTTCACGGAGACTGCCCCGATTGGATGATAAAAGTTAATCGAGACTCCTGTATCGATTACGTACATGTGTAGCGGCGATGTAGTATAAATTAAAGAGCACGAGGTTCGATTAGCCGACGCGTAATCACGTCGATGAATAATTAATTCGACTTTTTCGTTTGTTAATTATAGTCGCCCTCGGGCAGATCATATCCCGTGGATACGCAGACGTTGATCTTTCAATTTCGTAGACGTATATTTAGGAATTTTACACTCGGTTAGGTTGGTAACGTGATTAGAGTGACGACGAACGCGTGCGAATAGAAACGGCCTTGGAGCTTACCTTGGACGGGCGATAGGGGCGAAATGAAAAGTGAACGTACAAAAGGAAATCACTGTGCGTTCGTTAATTGAGTAAATGGTCGGTTCTCGTGCTATATTCCAGGAGAACAATGCCAAATTAAAAAGTTCCGCCGTATCGAACTATCGATAATTCGAGCCCGTGACTCGTAGCGAAATTGAAGAAGACAATGCGCACTTTGTCGCGGATGATAATGATAATAACAGGACGCGAATGTTTGCTGGAAGAGATGAAACTTGTTCGCATGCAAACGCCAATGGTGAGGAGGAAAAAAAACAACTTTCTTTCGAGGCGCGGTTTCTCCTCCGAGAACAAACAAACGAGCCTCTGAACAATGACACCTGAGTTCGTTACAAGACTGACATTTCCCGACGTAGTGGAGGAAAAAAAAACCGCGAAAAATCTCGCAGGGAAAGTAATTAGAAAATTGAAGAGGGAAGAAAAGGACTGAAAGTCGAAGAAATAAAAGTCAAGGTATTCGAGGCTGGCCGTGTACCCTCGATGCTCCTCAAAGCGGAAACCGAGGTGCACACTCGGTTTCTGGCCGCTCCAAGTGACAAATTAATAATCGTTAGGTTCGTCGCGCTTTTCAGGGCGTAACACACTGTGTATTCTCGATGTCCTGCTGGTATGTACGATAAAAAGTAAAAGTCGAGAAGCGGGGGCACTTTCGATTCGTCTAGCATCGCGATAAAAAGCAGTCCGACTCGTTAATCGTCCGTTCGAAGAGACGTAATCGGCGTTGTTACATAAATCCATTACACACTGGGTTTCTAAGTGCACTAGGTTGAATTTTTCCCTGGTTTTTCTCACGTCTCGCGACGACAGTGCTATTTCACTCAATTACGCGTCTTTTTCACCGTAATATTTCTCTTTTTCTCTCTCTTTTTTAATTTACCATCCGTCGTGAATATCGATGGAACGAAAGTAAAAGGAGGGTATATTGCCCGAGGGTATAATCGATTTCAAAGGCTGAGAGAGAGAAATCGATCTTATCGCCGCATACTTTGGTACTCGTGCAAGTAATCCATATGACGTGACTCCACGTAAAGCAGGCAACGTTTTCGTCAGAGATCGACGCGGAATTTTAAACGCGATCCTTTGTGAAATATCTGCACGTATTACGAAATGATTCTGTCGAAATGGGTTTACGTTCAGAGAGAGGTCCGCGAAAAATCAATTTTTCCACTGTGAGAGATTTTTCGAGGTGAAATTCCGGATGGAATAACAGGTTGGTAAAAGGTAAAAGGTTGAAAGTGTTTGGCCGCTGGTTACACGCGGGGAGGGAGAGTACACTTTCGATTCGCATCGATGTCGAGGTAGGAATCGTCATCTCGTTTCGTACCGTGTACATCTCGTCTCAGCCTCTTTCTCTTCTACTCCCGGCATCTTTCTCTGCCAGCCACATGAGAATCTAGGTCGCACGGCTGCGTTCACCTTCCAGCAAAAGCAATGTCTTCCAAGGAAGGTCGTCGCTCGTCTGGAAAGCCTCTCTTCTTGACCATTCTTTTCCCTTTCTTTCAATTATTATTCCACCGCGGTGATTTCGACGCGAACGCACCTTTTCCACCGAGCGACAAACTGATACAAACATTCCTTTTACGCGTCTACGAAGGAAATTTTTGCGAAATTGAGACTTGCCGCTCGCAAGAAATATGAATTTTTCTCGAAACAGGGATTGAGATGTCCCTTTAATTAGTTCGTTTAGCCCCGTAATTAGCCGCGAGTGTAATTAATTGAACAGGTCCCGATCAATCAAGGGAACCGCTCCCTGCTGGACTAATTAGACTCGTTCGTAAGCTGGTTATTGTTCCAAGAATCATTGTCATCCTCGGCTTATTGTGCGCTTTAGAAAGCGTCCACTTGTTTTTCTATCTTTTTTTATCCGATCGTCGCTACCGTTTGATCCGACAGGAAGCGTTTTCCATGCCGGAGAAAATTCATCCCCCACCACCCTTGCTAACATCGAAGAGGTTCTCGGTTAATTGACCTCGGCTAATTAGTTATCGCTGACAATTAGAAAGTGGTGTGTATACTCACACGTAGGCAGTTGCTGGGGTATTTGCGCCGCGTGTGTGGTGCTGTGCCTCGCTATTGTGATCTGAAAAGAGAGAAATGAAACGATGCTCGTTAGATTGTCCGTGGAATCGCTTGTCAAACGGAACGGCGCGGCGGCGAGAGAGAACAGTAGCTAAGCGGTGGTAAAGCCTTTGGAAATTTCAACTTGTTTCACTTGTGGTTTAATAGTGTTTTCACGAGGAGGGAAATGAAAAATTAACGATCCTCTGTGTGGACCAGGGGTTGGAAGAATGGAAAGACGTGTTGAAATTAGAAATTCAAAGACAGACGCGCGAACGAAGGAAGTGATCGATCGTTGATCTATTCCCGGACCAGGCGTTATACCGTCATCGACAGAAAGAAGTCCTTGCGAAAATGTCAGGCAGAACCGTCTGTGAGTCGTTCGACTCTCTTCAACGTAGGTACTAGCAAGTTGCTTGTATGAATCATGGCGATTTCAGACGCGCGTATTTCCACACACCAGAGTCCGTTTCTCATCGATTAAACTTGATCGTCAGCCCCGGGCCTTGATGGCGACGTGGAATTCAATTTTCAGGATAATCGACGGCACAATGCCAGCTTCTTTTTCTCATCAATTAACTATTATTAACGAAAGTTCCATGGGAACGAGCTATTATATCTGTTGAATGAAAGTACAGCGGAAGGTAAAATGACCTGAACGGTGATCCACCGATTATATTTCACTACCGATACGCTGATCCAGACCATTCGACAAATGGAATCTTCGATAATGGAAGAACGGAGCACAGATGATTAATTTCACCGGTGAAATCTGAGCTGTTGCTCGTAGTGCAAGGTTGTAAATAAGACTTAAAGACGACTACTTGTATACATATATGGTAAGGCCGATTGGATAATGGAAAGGACGAGCATCGTGTTCCTGATCGTTCCTAATTACCCTATCCGGTAAAACACGCCGGCTTGTAACAGGCTGTCTTAAGATTACCAGTGACTCTGG
>NW_017100187.1:2472174-2490939 GCF_001263275.1 Habropoda laboriosa | reverse complement strand
ACACGCCATCCTTGTTTTCATCGTCAGCGTGAGAAGATGAAATTATCAGGAAAGAATCGTGGAAGATTATAGAAGAAAAGTTGAAAGATGGCGTAAAATATTTGTACGGTGTAACAAACGTTCTCCGAGCGCGTTCAGTTGACGACGGAGAACGAGGCAAGGGCAGTCGAGACACCTTTTACTCCCTCGACACACTTTTATTTTCCAATCCATGCCGATTTAGGTATCGTTAGAACGTGTAGACTCGCACGGCCGCTATATCGAGGATTAGGTGAGCGTGTAATTGTCCGAGCAGTTGATCGGTTGCGTCGTAATGCCGAGCATTACGTCCGCTCTTTTTCTCGCACCTGCACACTCGATGGATACTCGTCTTCGAGACAGATCTCGCGACGTAACCCTGAACTGGTTTCCTTCGAGCATCGTCTACGCGTTAAACGGCGGTGAAACTCTGATGTCATATCCGTCTATAGAGACGGCAATTTATACTTTTCTCGAAGATTTCTACTTGTAATTAACACATCCACTTTGGCGTATCTCGGATCGTTCCTCGTTACAGCGAACAGAACGGCCAGTGAAGTTGGTTCACGATGGAAAGTGAGAGTTGGCGATACGTTTCTCGCATCGAAAACGCGCGCATTAGAGAAATTGTCTAATAAACACCGGCGTCAGCGTTGTTAATGCACACATACGTATAGGTGTGCGCCGATGAAAGTGGTTTAACGAGTCAGCAGCGGCCATTTCGCATACGCTCAACTAAACACACCGACCGTACGTTCTCCGTGGATCGGAGAATCGCGGAGATTTTTAGGAGATTTTGCGAGAATACGTACACCTTGTCGTAAATCATCCTCGTGGTACAATGGAATTTGACATGTTGCAAATTTGTACGCGTGAAACGTGCCGGCAAGGGTGTGCCGTGGAGAACAAGAGCGGAAAACTCGTGTTATGGCGCAGAAGGTTACTCGTCTATGGCGTCTGTTCTGTTGTAGAGTATAAAGCTGTGCAACAACCATATACGGCCGGAATCGCATGCAGAAGCCTCGTTTCAACGACGTCCTCGAGCAAACGTTTCCACTCACGTACACCGTGTTCGATCCAATTATACATAATCGCGAGGATGCTGTGGAAAATGTGTGGCAAAGACGTGGTGTGCATGTCTCGTAAAAACTAGATTCTTCGAGCCCGGAGGATCAGGATCGATGGGTGTTCAGAGGCCAGAATCGTTTCAAGGATGAAAGTTTAAGTAACGATTTACGCAACTTCGAAGCGGTGTTGTTATACACACGACTGGTAATGATAACTTGAACATCTTCCGCAGAGAAGATAATACGCACCTTGCGTCAAGTATTTGCATAGAATCTTGTCTTTTATTTAGTTTCAGCTTTTAATACCTCCAGTCTCTCTACCTCGAAGGTATTTTTATAGTGAAAAGAAAGACGGTAGAATTGTTTGTCTGTGTTATAAAAGTGGCGGAAGCACTGGGAAAAGTAATTGAACGTAATTCTTCTGATTACAGGACGTTACGTCCGATCCTTAGCTTGGACGACAAATAATGGCGGATAATTATCGATAAACGGTACGATCATTTTCTCGAAACATTTTAGCGGATTCTTCGGTCGTAGGCATTAATGAAAACGTTAGAACCGCGTAAGAGGCACGTATCAGCCGGGAGAACCCAATATTTTCGTACATTATCAGGTATCTTAATCGAGAGAGACTCTATCAAGTAGATCAATGGGTAATCGGATCGACGTATAGTCGCGGAACTGGCGTAGGTAGTCGTAAGTATCCTTGAGAACGCCTATCGTTCGATCCTGTTCGCATAACGCCGGTGGTATTAGTCACACTCGCCTTTACGCGATTATTCTATCCGTTTACAGTGATTCTATGACGTCATTCTCCCGCTGTTTCGGCTCCAAGGCATTTCGATCCGAGTCTGTTGTACGTAAGATCCTTTGTTGGACGATAAAAAGGTAAAATTCGCTTCGAAAGTGAGATTCATCTGTTAGTTTCCCGCGAAGGAATCCTTGGTTATCCATTTACGTCAAGCTCGAAGGTAAAAAGCTCGAAAGTCGCCCATGCTGCGTAGGTGTAGCCAGAGATTGCAGACTGTCCGTGAAATTCCGTCTTCTCTACATAAGACACACCTACGCGAGTCCGTGTCGCCCATCGAGGAGACCCGCAAGCTTGACCAAATTCGAAATTTTCCTTCTTTTCTCTTCTTTTTATTAGATTCATTTGAAAGGAAGGCCGTTGACAGCAGAACGTTACGTAAAACGATAGGATTGGAACAGATCGGTGAAAAATCATTTACGCAATGCGTGTTCTAAACTTGGTCGCGTCACTCACGACTTTCTCTCTCGAGTTAAACAAACGTGATTTTCTATTGACCGTTCTCGCGATGATGTTTGCACGCGCATGTCCATATGTAGAAACGCGCAATTGCTCTATCGTTTCCATCGACCTTCTTTCTACCAGCTAATTTGTCTCCTTATCCGATCCTTAATCTATATGATACAATTTCCAATTAATCTCAGCGTTATACGTATACAATGTAATTACATCAGGTGTTGTTAATTACGAAAGGTGAATGAAAGTTAACGAGTTGTACAAATTTGCTGCATCTTATTGACACGATTTTTCCATGCGTCGACCTATCGTTGGAGATATGTATGTATATTCTTCGAGTAAAGCTCATCGGGCAAAAGATGAAGGCTACTTGGATTTTTTATTGAAAAAAATTCAGGTTAAGTGGAAGGAAGTATTATATCGGAGACGGTGACGAAAGTTGGTACGTGTGAACTTCTCTCGTAGGGGAGCGTTTAGCAGCTTACTTCCGGTATCGGTTCTCCTACCGACTTCACAGAGAAACGTCTGTGAAAACGAGCTCCAGGCTCCGCGAGATCCTGCGCCGATATTTGAAAGAACACCGAGTAAAAGTGGGCGTGGCTGTTCCGAACGGATTGTCTTTCCTTCTCGCGTGTGCAGAACACTCTTGTGCAAATATTTGCGGATACTTGGCGACTTTCTGCCACCGAGAGACGATTTTTTCGCCTCTAGACACTTGTGTTCTTCCTTCGCCTGGAATCTTGCCTCCCTTACCATTTTTTTCTTTTTTTTCAATTGATATCTCACGCGAAAAAACGCACACTTGCAAGTGTGTTATTTGCATTCACAGTGCTCGTTCGCTTAGAAATTTTTCGTCCATTCTTCTCGAGTGTGCTCAGCGTTCTGTAAACGTTTACATCTCCTCGAAAGTTTCCACTTTTTTCGTGAGAAACTGCTTTACAATCTTCTTTTCCTTTTTTTCCATTCCTCAAACACGTAAACGTTTATCGAATCGAGAACCTGTTCGGTCTTTTTTATTTTCACATGTCATGTGAGTATGTGCATCCACTTGGAAATTCCAAGTTTCCTGGGTGACGATGGTTTCTACTCGAAACGCTTTCTTCTCTCAAACTTGCAATTTCTACGTTAGTTGTGAGATTTTTACATGGAGAAATGTGCATGCGTTCACTCTCGAAATCAACGAACGTTTCGTCAGAGAGAAAAATGTACGAATTATATTATATCCGAAGGATCTCTTGAAACTCTAACCAGATTACGCGTTGCACAGGCCCCAGATAACAGCCTTCTGAATGGCTTAACGACATGAAATTCGCTACTCTTTGTCGTGAAAATGTCGTTTGCTACAGTTGTCGTAGGAGAAACGAGCAGGCTTCCAAATAATCTCGCACGACGTTCGTTTAGAGAGACAACTCGAGTTACAGGACAGAATTCGTAACGCTTGTTAGATACGGAATAAAAACTGTATCGATGCAATCGTTGGTCAGATACCAATTGGATTCGTTGCTGGAACAATTTTTTATCGTTGCACGAATGCAGGGCAACTTTCTCGAAAAAGAAAAACGTTTGTTTATATCTTTATTCCGAATCGCGTCGTTTCGCTGAACGAATGCTGGTACTAAATGCTTGGCTATTGAAAAATTGCGGAGCATAGGAAAATATTAGAGCCGCCTCGACACAGTTTTCCTGGCAGACGGTTTCGCGGGACGTTGTACCAACAAAGGATTACATAATTTGCCGCATTCCTCGCCAACATACTACGCTCGCCAGCCACGCTTGTTTTTCGTACGACACGATATGAGAGAAAGTATCGTGCACGCGATTCGATCGAAATCGAAACCGAAGGAAAATCGGTGTCCGATTGTTTTTTTAAGGGTGATGTTACAGCGTAGCTGTTGTTGTTGCTGTTAGTTTGAATGAATGAAAAATATTGATTTAACGAACTTACCAATAAAAACGCCAGTACGACCCCCCGCCAGTCCATGGCTAAAATAAAAGAGAAAGTGTTATTAATAACTGGGTCGAACTCCCATGAGTACGATCGACCGTGCAAAACTTCTCTCGCGCGAGAACACTTGCAACGAACACGAAAAATCGCTCGATTATCCTTGCATAGATTTTTTAGTCGACCCCAGTTAAACGTCTCTTCTAATCATATTAACCTACTGAACTTGCATCATCGATCATCTTCTATACACTAATCGAGTCTTAACACTGTATGAAATCGTTCTCCATCCTCGACGAGATGAAACTGTTCGGTCTACAAGATCCTATGGAAAAATCATCGTCAGTTGATGTAACACGACACCATTGAAAGTTTCTACAAGTCACGGACACAAGAAACTCGTCTCTGTTGCGTTGCCGCATTTCGATAGGCGGAACCGAGGGTTGAAATAATCTGCAGGGGGCGCACAACGAAGATTCGATTCGACGTGAAGAGAGAAAAGGTTTTCGAGGTGGTTAGGTTAGGTAGGTAGAGCCCCGTGTCGGGCGGCACGAGAAAGCGACGCGGTGTTTCGCGAAGGTGGCCGAACATAACGCAACGTTCACTTTTTCGAGCAAGAGGAGAGGCCGGTGCACGGAACAGGAACGACCTCGAGCACACTGGACCACCGTGTAGCTTGACCGTGTAGCCCTTCGATGCGCGCCATTTTCACCGCACCACCGTCCATTTGCGTTTTTTTCTCCGATTACACATCGACCTCGCGACAACACGAACCGCAGGATTTTGCACGAGGTTGGTCGATCGACATCCCGCGAGGTTCTGCCACCTTCTTTCCACCTTTTCTCGCCGCGACCAGGAAAGTCAGGCTCGTGCCATGAGCTGTTGCACTTGGGAACCCAGGGCCGTACGATACTCTACCTTTCACTTTCTCTTTCTCGCGCGAAAAGACCATTTTACAATCTTCTGACAATCTTCACGTGACTTGTCTGAGTAAGGTAAATATGTACGGCCATCGAGGCGCCCACACGTCATGGCATACCGAGCGTCCAAGTCACCGGTGACTTCTGTAGTCATCGATACAGACGCGCGTTCGAGCTATTACGAAACCCTGAGATTTATTAGCAAAACAATCACGTTAACTCTAATACAAAAGTAACCGATAAAAGTAATTGCAACATTTAGAAAATAGTTTATCGAACTAAACTGTCTAAAAGTACCAAATGATTCCAGTTGATCAGATCGATAAGACGAATAAGACGAATCTGAGTTGTACGTTCTCGAGTTAATATCGATCGGTTGAACGCGTGAGCGTGGAAGGATCCTTGGCGCCTGCATATTTGGTCACCGGTATACACCACCTACGAGGATGAACACAAGCGTCACGAGCCTTGTACCCGTTTTCACGTAGTTCCGTTGCATAACGCCGTTTCATTAAACCGACTATGAAGTCCACGTTATACCCATTCAGCCGTTGGCTGTTTGCCCCTCCGCTTTTCCGTGCTCGAGAAAGGAAACGGTTGCTTCCACGCTCTGTTCAAACCAGCTGTCAGCCGTTCTCGCGTTCTACCCCTCTCTACCGCACAATTTTTCGAACCTCTGTCCACACCTCCCCCCGGTATTCGTCGTATGGAACGGTATCGAGGTCGAAATCGTAATGCACATTTTCAACGGAATAAGTACGTGACGGTAACGTTTGGAGAATTTAGTACAGGAAAGTTCGGTTGTTAAATATAGCACTAGGCAGTTAATTGAAAGATGCTAGGCTTCCCACAGTTTTAAACGTTGGAATTCATTGCAGATGAATCTGATGGAAGGAATTTATACGAGTAAGTAGTGGGAGATTTTCATTGAAGACAAGGGAGATGACGTTTACTACACGGCGAAATCATTGTGAAATGTTGGTGTTCGCTTTCGACGACCTTGAGAATGGAGAACCATTTAAAACGCGTAAGTACCTTCGCGCAGTCCTAGGTGTTGTTATTTTACATTCGTTTCCACTATAGATTCGCTAATAACTCGTCCCAGGCGCCTCCTGCGCCCTTGAACGTCCGCCAACGTGGTCTTCGTAGTCTTTCCCCGCGACAAGATATTGCGCCATCTTGGTGTCAACGGGATTAAAAACGCGAAACTCGAAGAGACGTTTAACTGGCCCTTATCTTCATATCTTGACGCCACTACCGTCTATCGCGTTTTATCGATCGATCTAATAAGTCATTAGGCAAATGAAGTTGGTTAATCGAGCGAATGTATCGCTTTGCCGTTGATGAACCGATATACATATAGTATCTCTGAATAGAGAACTAACAGAATTGTTAGTCTGCTAGTTAGTTGATCAATCGCGGGTAAAGAATCATTTGGAGAAATAAGTAAGTAGAAAAGAATCTCACCTGTCGAATCGCCGAACTTCCACTGAAAATTATCCAATTCCGAACGCGATATCCGGTCGTTTTTATCCAATCGATAGACAGGCGTTCTTAGAAAATAACGAGTCAATCGTGAAACGACGATAAAGAACGAAGAGATGAAAAGTCAAAGGTACGAAGGAAGATCGCTATTTCAAGAGACACCGTGTTTCCTTGGAATCACCAGTTCGATCTACCTCGTGGATCCGGCTCGTTCATCATCAACACTTCCGGTAGCACACGAGACTCGTCGTACAGCGTCGGAAACGCGTTCTCGCCGGCCATAAAGTCCATCTCACGCACGTCGACATCCCCAAATCGTGGGTGATCTCTCGATGACGATTCTTCTCGATCATTTACAAGACTCGAGGTCTCTTCGAATATACACCTGTAGTTTTACGTTAAAGAATAATCGATCATCGTTACTTTGAAAACGCGTAACGCCTCCCTTTTATCGTCGATTCTAAACTCTATTCTCTCAAGTTGATCTTATCATTCGGATATGTTTAATATAACTTTCAGTCTCGCAAACTTCTTCTTCTTTTTTTTTCGCTTCTTCTCGTTTTTCTTTCTTTTTTTCTTTTTTCTTTATTATAAGATCGATCGGCACGGTGATGTTCTCCAGAATGGATCGACCTCCCCCGAGAATCTTGCCATACCTCGCGAGGCAAATTCTTTTCACGCGTTTTATTATTTTTGCCACTGCACCACACACCTGCCGGCACGGCGGTTCGTTCGTTCGTTGCTCTGGAAAGAAGCAGTCGAGCATGCAAGGAGCCGAGGAATAGTGAAATCCGTTGCGATCGACGCGAGGCTCGAGACTGCACTGCTCTTCGTTCTCTGTTCACGGTCCCTCTTACCTCTGCGTGTTCCCCTCGCGACAGAGCAAGAGTGAACCGTGTGTGCACAGGTGAGAGAGGGAGAGCCAGAGAGAGAGAGAGAGAGGGATCGCGAGGATACGTCCTGTGTGTTAGAGGGACGAGGACGGGTGAATTTTGCGCTGGGAGAAAAACGAACGTGAAAAGGCATAAATCTCAGGTTAAACGGAAGGAAGAAAGAAAGAAACGAAATTTTCTGAATAGCGGTGGATAAAAAGAAACGTGAAGAAAGGACGTATCGGTAGATCGAAGAGTGACGAGAGGAACAGAGAGAAAGAACTGGTAATGATCTAGAGAATATTTGAACGATTGACCGACAGAGTGCGACACAGGAGTGTTCGTCTTTGTCTATAGATCCTGGAGCGAGAGATCGATCGTTCTCGGAACGAAATTTCGATGTTGGAATATTATTTCATATTACTCTTCTATCGTTTCATTCCAAGTGTCTTTGTTATTAGATTGCTGTTTCACTTGTAATATATCGAAAGAATGATATTTTATTCTATCCTTGTATAAAGATTGAGAAGGAAAGATGGAATGATTTTCGAGTAATTTTGTTTGATTTCTAATGCTTGTTGAAATTTGAAATATATTTAGTAGGATCGTTTGGCCTTGATGCATCTTAAAGCCATTACTATCGAGGTAAGATGCTCGCGAAAAAGAGGTAGAAGGAATGGAGCGAAGAAAGAAAATGCCTGCGGATATTGAGAGAAAAAGGATAGACTGTGCTTACGTCATCGCTCGGATTAGATGTTGTTCTATACTTCTCTCGGGAGATGTAGAAGAACTTGACAACTTTTCTCGATTAACTCAAGCGATGTGGTATTCGATAACGCTAATTTTTTTTCTATTATTAAATTGTTGATAAATTTTCACCGGATATCTTGTTTTGTCGAAGATGAAATTCCAGTATTTATTTTCTGACTGAACAAAATTCAAGGCAGTGTTTAATACCTACAGAGATAAACTAGAAATTAATCGAAAGATTGCATTGGTATAATTGTGTTGCATAAAATCACATTTGCATTTGTAATTCAAATGGATCTTGTTACGTGTTAAATTAATTTTTTTAAATCATGGATAAACTTCTGCGCCTCGAACGTGGTTAAAATATCATTAGTTGATACTATATTGTAGTTTGGCTAAAGTATATTAAATTAATTTACATCTAACGTTTGATTAATTACTTTTCAACCTTAAATAATTTGATCTATTGGAAAATGAATTCTCGTGCACGTATGTGATAAATTTAGCTGCGTATGGTAAGTTACCGGTTACGCACACGACGAGCATACATGTTTAACGCAAAAGTAAATTATTTAAACATGGCGCTCGTGCATCGTGTAAATCTAAACTTTAATACCCTTTTAGGAACGCATTACTGTAAATGTATAATAAACATAAAAAGATTGATAGCAGCGACCAGTTACAAGGCACAGCTAAATGGTAATTGTCGTATGACTTCAAAAGGTTCGTTTGAAATAGTGTTTTTATTACTATAACCTCAAACAGAATTATACTTTCTTCTATTTTATTTTCAAATGTATTTTTAGTCTTTCTAATTTATTCTATTTCAATATTTCTTTTCATATAATTCCTTCTAATTGCACAAATTGGTTTTTCTAAGTTAAACGATAGTGTTTGATGTAGATATTGATCAATCAAAATTCAAGTAACAAAATGTAAAATAAAGTGTGAAATATATATTATAGATAAAAAAGAAACATCAAAGAAACAACATAAATCATTTAAAGAGATGCTTATGTTCAGACAGACTCAAGCACGAAAAAGTATTTTGGTGAAAATACCATCACTTAGCAGTGCTTTTAATGTTAAAATGACTTGCTCGTATTATGGCAATGTTGTAAATACAGTTTCTTATGCTTCAAAAGATATGGTAAGTTATTTTCTGTAATATATAATATCTCTGTTTGAAAATTATAATATAATATTTGTGGGTTCAAGTTTAAAATAGTTGTAAACGTGTTATAATATTGTTTGTAGGCTTTTCTATTAGTGGAATATAGCACAGAAAATGAAATAATAAAGCTTAAAGAAACAATCAGGTATCAAAGTAGAGAATATCTTTGTGCAGTTACACCGTTATACTCGTATAAAGATCTACCACAGACAGTTAAACTTAGAGGAGGACAGTTGCAAAAAAGCTATGCATGTAGTGCCTTTGTAGCACCCACGGAAAAAGAGATGGTGAAAAAGCTAGAAGAAACAAACTCTGTAATGTATTAACATACTACTGAAAGTAGAGTCTTAATACAATAATAATAAGAAAATGTTTTAATGTTTTAGATATCGGAACAAATGATTTTATTGTACAATGTATTGAAACTTCCAGATTTCAATATAAGACTGAGATTTTATACTGCCGAGCAGATATCGTTTTATTTGTCTAGATTATTTACAAATATATCTGTTTTACCATTTGGGTCCTCCGTTAATGGTTTCGGTCAACTCGGATGTGATCTTGATTTATTATGTCAAATTGATCGAGTAAAACAATCGGTAAGTGCAAATCAGTATGCACATATTTATATTATACATGTCTACTTTTATAAAAACTAATTTTAGTGAATTCCTTTTTTTCAGAAGTCGGATTCACTTAGTTTTCTAACGCAAACACTTTCCCTTAATGAGAAAAATGAAAAAAAAGTATTCTTAGAAACAATAGGTACATTAATGAAAGTATTTGTTCCTGGTGTGACAAATATGAGAAAGATTCTAGAAGCTCGTGTTCCTATAATTAAGTTTTTTAACACGTATACAAACATGCAATGTGATCTTAGTAGCAGTAATGTGTACGTAATAAAAGTATTTGTTACCCTTTTATCTCGACCTACAATTGCTTTTAAAACTATTTGTACAGGTTAGCATCGATCATGTCTCAATTGTTATACACATATGCAGAATTCGATTGGTGTGTTAAACCACTTGTTTGCACTATCCGTAACTGGGCAAGAAATAGGTCCTTAACGAAAGACGAGCCAGGACAATGGATAACAAATTTTTCCCTTACTCTATTAATAATATTCTACTTACAAACAAAATACATAGTGCCATGTTTAGGTACACTACAGGACGTTGCACGTAAGCACGAAGATTGAAAAGCTTCTTTACAAGTTTACTATATTAAACATACTTTTGATTTTAGGACACAACACAAGCAAACTGCAGGCTGTTAACCAGCAGCCCAAAAATGAAATTTTGTATCAGCTTTTATATGGTTTCTTCGAGTATTATAGTATTTTCGATTTTAAAACGCAAGCAATTTGCATTCAAGAAGGATGTCCAAGACAGAAAAAAAGTTATGCGCCACTTTATATTTACAATCCATTGGAATCAACATTAAACGTTAGCAGAAACGTTACAACAATACAATTGACGCAGTTAATAGATAATTTTCGAAATGGATTGCACATAATGTTAAGTGTAAAGGAAGAGGATATTCTTATGTGTCTACTTAATCTAAAAAAAACCCCAGAGATGTGTAACAATACTCCAAGCATACAAATTTCTCAAAAAGAAAGTCTTAATCAGGAAATGTTTACAGAACAAAGAAATGCTAATATTTTATAATATTTACAATTAAATAATAATACCAACGTGTCATTGTAAATTCATTTATTTGCAATTCAATTCTCTAGAGTTCATCTGACTTGTAAATATAGTTTTACTTATAAATTTCGGTGCAACGGAGGACAAGCGGTTTTATTACAGAAGAATATATTTATCGCAAAAATGATAAAAATCCAAGTAATCTAAATTTGATTGATGTTTTAGTTGAATACAAACTGTACATTATATACTTTATTCACGCAAAACTAGCAATATAATTATAATTAATCAGAGTAAATATTAATATCAGAGTAGGTATATTATATGTAAGTACTTCTATCTTTGGGTGCATTTGATGATAGTATTAGAAGAATTTTATATCTTTATAATTTATCGACACTTTCCAATATTCTTGAACACATTTTTCTTGGGTATTATTAAAATTTCAGAAATGTAAAATATGCCAGCGTAACAATAGTGCGAAATAAATTGTGTAAAATAAAATATACACTGATAATATAATACATAATATGGATAGGAAAGGAGAGACAACAGAACCATTTTCTTACTTTGTAACTTGTATATTTCTCTATTATCAGAAATTCGACATTTCTCATATATAATTAATCGTGTACATTTGCTATAATTGTAACGTTCTCGTGATCCATATGAAGATCATGATCCTTTTGAATCCTTTAACGATCGTGTTAACTTTCACGAGGAACCTTCGTTTTACTGTATGGTAGAAGCTGTATACTTCTCGTAATCTACGAGATATTGGATAAACATTTGTGTGTGTGTGTGTGTGTGCGTGTGTGTGTGTGTGCGTGCGCGTGTGTGTAATTGTAAAAAGATTTATCGCGACTATACACCCATAAAAAGTGGTGCATCACTGCGAACGATGGATCCTCGTGGGCTCTTGGCAATTACGAGTACACTTGTGATTAGCCTATTCTTTCTCGTCAGCACAAAAGCAGTGTCGTTTTCGATTCACCATGTACAATCGAATTTAAATTCCTCCTTTTTACGGTAGTATTACATTGTATAAAGTACCTTTGAATTTTTTACATATAAATTCTAATTTTCACGAATTAATTTCGAGTAATTCAATTTACGAAATTAATTCCTCCTAGTCCAAATTCTGAATTCAAGTTTAAAAAGAAAACGCACGATTTGAGCAGCATGGAAAATTCTTTCCTTCCTCTCCTTTCTTCTTCTTCTTCTTCTTCTTCTTCTTCTTCTTCATCTTCTTCTCCTTATTCTTCTTCATCTTCTCCCTATTCTTCTTCATCTTCTCCTTATTCTTCTTCCTCATCTTCTTCTTCTTCTTCTTCATCATCTTCTTCTTCTTCTTCTTCTTCTTCTTCTTCTTCTTCATCTTCTTCTTCATCTTCTTCTTCTTCGTCTCTTTGTAATAATTATAATGTAATCCTAACTCTCCGTACATAATTTTATCGTCATGTCCCTCTAATCCTATAATTCGAGCCTTTGAGTACATCGATCACCCTTTTAGGGATTTGCATCAACAATAACACTATCCCAACGTGATCATTCGCTTTCCTTTTTATGTATGTATACATATATATAGTATGTATACTTTATTTCTTTACGTATTATTTCACTATTGGCAGCGATATTGTGACCTTCGGCGCTTCAAAGTGCAATCAAAACGCTGTTCAATAAAAAATCGAGAATTGCTCTACGTTGAAGGCTGGTTGACCCTGAAACAACTTTGACTAGACATACATTGGAGTAGAAATCACTCGACCAATCATATATAAAACGTTGAAAACACTTCTTTGGTCCAAACCTGAGAAATAAAAGACTCGAAAAAGGTGTTCTCACGATGTATACGTACGCGAAAAAGTAAAAAGATGCACTTGTCGAAGGTGCTTTCTCATCGTCAATGGCAGTTTCCTTTTTTTTTTTCTTTCTTTTTTTCGACGACAAAACGAGAAGCCCTATAATTCGTACCATTATCTCCGTCTCTCGTTTATATTATACACACCACACGAAATGCCCTTCTTTATTTTTATTTTATATTTTTTTTTTCTTTTTATTTTCTCCATTATCATAATACCGCTAATAAAACGTTGGGAAAATACTCGGGAAAAAATTCTCGTAGTACCATTTCGCGCAACAATAGATTCTCCCTACCAAATAACAATGTGCTCTATCGATCGAAAAAAGTACAGTCCTTCGTTAATACTTTCCCCGATTTATGCTAGGCATTATTCTGGAGGGTATTCTCGATTGCCTCCCCGGATAGGCAAACGCATCCAAATCTACGCTTAAATTCTCTATATTGAATACCTTTTTAATTTCGATTATTCCGTTTCGTCTCTACTTAAACATCTACGTATCCGCTCTTTTGACTATCCGGGCTGATGGGATACCTCATTGAAGAAAAAAAAACCTTCACCGTGGCTCTCTCTCTCTCTCTCTCTCTCTCTCTCTCTCTCTCTCTCTCTCTCTCTCTCTCTCTGTCTTGCCAACGATCCTCTCTCTCTCCCTCTCTCTCTCTCTCTCTTTCTCTCTTAATTCGTCTTGCTCTTCCGGTGATGGCGATGATGATGCATATGATGATGGCGTAGATGTGACCTGGTCTCCTGGACAGCTGCCACCAACGTTCTCACCGTTTCCTCGTGTCCCTCGAAACTGTCCGTTTTCTTCAGCTGGCTCAAGGACGAAGCTCCACCCTCGCTGGTTGTTACGCTGCGTTTGCTCTTTGGCCGCGGGAACGTTTCCCAGGAACGCTGCTTCTGTACCAGAGACGACGACTTCGGTGTAGGCCCGATCAAAAGAACCAGTGTTTTCCTCGGATCCTGCGCGGATTGACCTACCGTCCCGTCAGCAATGCTGGAACGTCTGCTACCGGAACCGGTGGTGCTCAAGCTGTCGCAGCTCGCTCGTCGACGTCTCCTCACCTCCGCCGAGGCCTTCTCGTCTGCGTAGAACACGTCCTCCGAGTCACTCGCTGGATAAACCTTAGTTCCTTTGCTAGATGAGATTGGCTGTTCGTCAGGAACCGCGTGCACCTGAGCTTGGACACGTTTCTTTGCCTCCCCCATGCTGGACGCCTCTGAGATTCGAAGATACTCTCCTTCTTCACCTGCTATAAGAACGATTCAGATGAACGAGAGGGGGCAGGGTGGTGAAATGAGATGCAACTGAGATTCTAGGTGTGTTCGAGAGATGATTGTCTGATGAAAGATGACGAGATGTGGCTGGAGTATCGCGTGTGTGAATAGCGTTATTAGTACGGGAGATAATTAGACGTTATATTCGATTGTTGCTTTAATTACAATTTATCACCGTGGAAAGAATATATATATATATATACCTACTCGTGGCGTGTTACAACCACGAGACTGAACAGAAGAAGCGTCCTATTAAATCCATTACAATGTTTCAAGTACGATGTACACAACACTTGTATCGTAATGAGCCATTCATTGACTTACACCTTAGTTTAATTGGCCTCGACCGCACTCTCATGAATCGCGAATTGGGCGCGATAGTACAACAATTCTCGTCTGTATTCATCAGGCTTTTATTTACATCCATTTATAAACTCTCTATCTACATAGTGTTCAAAAAGCGTCATCATCATCATCATCATCATCATCATCATCATCATCATCATCATCATCATTATTGTCACTTTCACTAACGATATTGATTCGAGCATACGATCCTCACGGATTTGTTCTTACCAGCCGTGTGCGACTGTGGCTGCTGGGAATCCGTGCATCGTTCCGGCTGATCGAGTCCTTCCGCAGAATTGTCTCCGCTGCCGCCCTTCAGAGACCGATACAAAGAACGCACTTTACTGGCGGACGAATGACCAGGAGGTGTCTTAGGCTTCGTGCCATCCGGAGATTTCCTAGGTCGTCGACTTTGGCTACGATCACGACTCTCCTCTCTGCCTGGTGACTTTTTACGATCCTCTTTACTCCTGGCCTTGTCGATCAGCTGACTGAGCACTCCTCTCTTCGAATCTGAAGATTTCGCGGTCCCATAAACCATGATGTTTCCACTGGAGTCCAAAACCGCACCAACCCCGGAAGGAGTTTGACAACGTGTTGGTATCTCTTTTGATTCTAAATTAAAAGAAGCGAAACAAGAGCAGGATATACTTCATCTTCCGAATAAATGATAAAATTATTGATTTTAGGAAGAGAAGCACCGATTTACTCTGGATCAAGATCGAAGATAATCACCTTTCATATAAAGAGCATTATCAGCACTGGTGGCACTGGCACGCGAATGCCGATGATCCTTAGTGGGTGCTTGGGTTTGCGGTTGCTGTGTTTCCTGCAGCTGCAATTGTGCCAAGTGATTCAGTAACATTTGTACATGCTGATTACTAGCGGCATCGGAGGCTGCGATGCTCACTTCTCCGGCAGTGACTTTGCTCCCGAAAGATTTGATGAACGGTTCCAGTTGTTGAGCAAGACTGAGCAGTTGTTTTACCTGACTTCTTAGCGATAAAATGTCGTTCATCTGAATACGAGCGTGAAAATCATCGAACGAATGAATTATCATTGAAGAAAAGGACGATGTTTTATTCGACAGAAAGGAAATACCTGGGAATGAAATATTTCTTTCTCCACGTGAATTCTACACAATTGTTCGTCCCAGAGGCCTTCGAACACGTTTCTAAGTCGCTCCAGTTCCATCTGATGATATTCCAATTGCTGTTCCAGCACCCTGCAATCCCTGGCTACGTGTTCGTAACGCGTGCCCAACGGAGGAGTGTTTGCTTTTCTCAGGAGAGCCACGTCGCGATGCAACTCCCCTAAACGCTCCTTCACCGTGTGCAATTGTTGATTCAATTCCTTCAGCTGAGTATCAAAAGTTCGGCAGTGATTGGAGAACGGTCCACCGTCGCTCTTGGTTGGAATCCTCGGTGCAACCTTGCTACTCTGTTTCGGAAAATAGAGATTTCACACGTAAATCCTACGATCGGTATCTCTGTCTCACACGATCAGACGTATATATACATATGTATATGCAGATGTATAGTATATATACTGGTCTGAGTAAAGACTGTCTGATACTGACTACGACACATCATCGCCTAAGATACTAACAGGAAACAAAACGTGTATTTTTTTTTTTTTTTTGTATTTTCTCTGTTTTGCCGAGAAATAACAGTCAATTATTCGCTACTAGAGGTAGAGTGACTGAGTAATCTCTAAAGTCTGTCTACTTAACTACCACCATTACGAATTAAAGTACAAGCCACATCATATAATATATCGAGTAAAATCCTGTAAACAAAAAATACTTACACAGAAGTGTGCGCGAGAAATGCAATGAAAAAGAAACTTGTAATATGAACGTAAAGACGGACATTCGTAAATCGAGAAGTTGAGCCAGGCTAAATGCATCTAGGTACCTGAATCACTGGCGGATCCGGCTGACTCATCGGGTGAGTTTGATCGTACAACGATTCTTTCGGGGTCTGCACCTGACCTACGTATGGCTGCAACGCTCGAGCAAAATCGTTCTTGTAATTGGTCTTGAGGTGTGCCGTGACCAAAGGCGGCCTTGAAGGATGTCCTAATTGAGCCACTCGACCCAGTCGTTCCAACATTGGATGGGCCAACTCGAGGAATTGGTACTTGGTAGCGCCGCTGGTGAACGCTGTGCAGAGCATCAGATGCATTTGCAAAATGGGAAGAGCGCTACTCAGAGAGAGCAGCTGGCTACGGACCATCCTTTCCTTCATTTCAAATTGTCTCTGCAATTCTGTCAGAACATTTCCATGGGTCTTCGTTATCGCCTCCTGCATTCCCTGACAGAAAGAATTCAACGCCCTTTTCTCCGATTCCAGACTGTGTCGCAGCTCGTCCAGTTGTGATTTTAAAGCTAGTACCCCATCTCTGACGCCAGCTTGAAGCTCACAAATGGAATTGACGGCTCGTTCCATCTTCTTCGACGCCTGCTGCCAGGCACTCTCGATGTCCACGCAATGGATTCTCGCGTCTTGGGGTGTGTCGCGAAAACATGTGGCGCAGAGCATGCACTTGGCACTTTGGCTGAACATTATATAATGTTCTCCGTGCGTGGGACAACGACGTTGAGTATCTTTGGCGCATTTGCTCATGTGCAGCACCTCGTGCGTGGAAAACATTTTCGCGCGGTGAGTGTGCTCCCTGCAGTGTGTACACAACGCTTGTCCTGTGTTCCCAGAAGGTTTCAGGTTTTAGTCTAGTTGGTGCTGATTCTTTTAAAGATACATATACTATAGTTGAATGCTACATACCACATGTTGTACAAAAGAACATAGTAGACTTGTCACGCTTATCACAGTTGGCACATGGTGGATTCTCAGAGTTTGCCAACTCGACTAGTTGACGTATCAGCTGATCAGGTGGTGGTAGTTGTGCTCCATCCTTTATCTGTGTCTGTTGCCTATGCACAGTAACGCATATTATATTTATGGAAACACAGGGTAGTTGAAAGTGTAGTATATTTAACAGATGCAAGAAACACTTTGAGCTTCGCGAAAGAATATCATAATAAAGTATATGAAAATATGTTTCAGACAGAAGAAGCGACACACAAATAGAAGAATAGTAAAATCACAGTTCAAAGGTGAAAATGAGAAGAATAACTCTGCATACTGCTTCTTCATTCCAGTCTCAATAACATCAAGCTAAAACTATCATGTGCACAGACTTTATTGTACAACTATAAGATGATTGCAGGTTGTATGGTCGCACACTACACAGATACAACATAAACCACAGAATGCCTTGTATTCTTGTACTCAGAACTATCAGAACAGAAGTGTGCGAAGAGAAAGGTGATCGTATAGAAAAAACTGACCAAACTTTCATAGATTTTCTCATCGTACTTGGAAATAAGTTGGCACAGACACTTAAAACTATCGAAAGATACTTTGTAACATGCAGTTAGTAACCGAACCTAACCCAGACCTGGGATCACCACCCACCCTAAGGATGCCATGCAATAACAGTCGTTGCTATCTACCCGCAGTTTGGACAGGAGAGCTTTCCCTCTAGATGAGGGCCACGAATGCAGCGGGCACAAAAGGTGTGAAAGCAGGATAGAAGACAAGGCTCGTTGTAATAGTCGTGACAGATGCCGCAGATCAGTGGATTCCTAGGCCCGCCACCGGTTACACCTGTCGTACCATCGTTTTCGCCGACGCCGATACCATCGACCGCCGACACCGCCGAACTCGCCATCGTCGGCAAAAGCAACGGCGGCCACCTGAAAATCAGAATCCAAAACGTGTGCTTTACCACCAACCAACTCCTTTATATTTCTCTCTCACACACACTTTCTCTCTCTCTCTCTCTCTCTTTCTCTCTCCCTTTCTCCTTCTCTCTTTTTTTGCTACGCTTCTCTCTCGAGCGTTCCATGAGCTTGTTAATAACACATGTTAATAATAATTAATAAACGCAGGCAAAAACAACGTGCAACTGCTTGAAACGATCGCAAAGAATGTTTACCCCAAGACCGTTGGCCCGCCCGCCGCAGAAAACCCTGATGGGTAGTTTATCGGCTCGTCATTCTGACGTAGTATGGTGGGCAACCCCTAGTTTGCGCCTGACGATCGGCTCTGACGTCACTGAGGTGCCACCAA
>NW_017100187.1:2413269-2472123 GCF_001263275.1 Habropoda laboriosa | reverse complement strand
TGCTACAGCTACGTGTAAGGGTGCACCGGCCTGCACACAGGCTAGGCTGTGACGTAAGTGTGCAGGGGTGGTGGTGCCGTACGTACAGCGGCTAACGATGAGTATTTGATCCCCTTGCGACTTTTCGAACAATTTCGTGGTTTCCATTGAAAAATGTCTGGAAACCTTGGGAATCTGTACAGTCTACCGTTACTTAGGAATCTTGAGTAACAACATTTATTACAGTACGATAGACAATTAAGCGATCGAATAGAAATAGAGAGCCTGTGGCAAAGTTTTCTCTAGCTAGAATGAAACGTTAGGATAATTTCGTTGATCTCTGTAATACGTAACGTCAATTATACGATCTGTAGAAATTTTTAATATTTCCAGACTGTTCGAACTGGTACAATTCGAGAAGGAAACGAGGAAAGGATCGTACAATAATGACAAACGATGTGAAAACGAAGAGGAGCGAAACTGGAAGTGAAAGGTGGCTTTTGGTTCATGGTGCTTCGATGGACTTTCGAGTCCATCGCTAGCAGCTGGGAATGGATGTGGTAGTACGTGGAGCTAGATCTATATGCGTGAGAGCAGCACCTCGTCGTCCTCACCCCTCCGTTTCACCGTCGTCCCGTTTTCTGCACTCCTGCAGGAACCTATATACGTGGGAAGGGAATCGTTCACTGTTGCTGTACCACCGTGACCAAGCTTCGGGCATAGTCTGAGGAACGATGATTAATAATTAGAGGGGAAAAGTAAGCGTTTCGCGAGACCTAGTCAACTTCTCCTCGCTGCTATTAAATCTTCGATGGTCTTTCTTTCATTGGGAATATTACGGGATTCGAGGGAAACGTTTCAGCTGATATATCTCTGTTGTAGGATAATTTGGAAATACTATCGAACAATCTGATTGTTTAACAAGTTTAACATTTTTATGAAATAAAAACGATAGAATCGTCGTGTTTAAAATATCTGCGAAACAAACGTTATTCTAACATTGTATATTTACCGTACACTCTGTAAATACGTATATCAATATTTACGCACGCTCAGAGAAACATTCCACTAGCGAAACGAATTCGACGAAGCAAAGAGGAAGAGAATATCCGGCGCACGGAAGAGGGAAAAATAGAGAGGATAGGAGAGAAGGGAAGAGGGATTATGCATATTCCTTTGTATCCGCCGGTTTTACCCGTTCCACCAGCCAGTTTTCATCCACTCGTCGCGCGATATCGACGAAACGTAATACGAAATTTGCCCAAGTCCTTCTTCCGCTTCCCTTCTCCCTTTGCGTCGGAGATGCTCGCCCTTTTAACCCACAAAGGGGATGTCACCGGGGTGGCGGTGGCTGCTTAAGCATGCTAACCAACGTCCCTGCTTCCCGTTCTGCCAATTTTTTCCCTCCTGTCCGCAATACGGGACGCGATAATGCCGCTTTCCACCCTTCCCCACCGGAAATTCATCTCTATACCAGACTTTATTCGATCGTTTCTGCTCCGATTCCAGGATTTACCAGTACGCGACAATGTCTGGACGAAAAAAGAAACCTCTTCATCGGTCGGCAACGATAGATTGTGAGAAGGGAGACAGGATGCCTTCGAGGTTAGTTGTTGAATTATTCAATGGAAAATTGGCAAATGTTTAAACTATACCACGAATGGGTATAGAAAGGAAATAATAGTGAAAATACAACGTGGTCGAGGGAGTAAGTAAAGTTTACATAGAAATAAAAGATAGTTGGATTTATTTTTCCAGATCGTATTGAAGTTACACCGAAAGAAGAAAAGTTCGCGTCCTTTATCCTAGCAACCTTCTATCGAAAATCGGAACAGGTAACGTATCTTTAGAAGATCTTACATTTGCTTTCTCGTGAAACCCGTTTACAATTTATCGGACTGGTTTGAGAGCAATTAACCATTTAAAAGAGAATAATTGTTCGATCGTTATTTCTGCTCTCTTTCCAAGATACATACACCACACCCACACCAGTCGACGACAATATACCTGTTATCGGTGATCGTTTGAAAGATTGCTGAAGAAGATGATGCGACAGACCGTACGTTGGATGGTATAGTAATCAAGGGAAAAACACGGACTCTACTATGCGAGGAGGGTGGATAGCTGACCCTCGAACGGGTCAGTGAATGCTAATTCCACCACCCACCCCCACTATCCCTGCCTGGTAACCGCAATCTACTTCCTTTGGGCTGCTACGGAGAACCGGTCCAAAAATTCATCGCTGGAGATGACATCACGGAAATTACTACCGTCTACGTTCCTCTATTCCCTCATGCATTTCCCCTCTCGCGCCAGACTGTTTGTGATACGGCTGATTGTATTAAATCTGGAGAGTCGTGCATATTATTAATTGTAATCTCACGATTGCTATGTAATGGATTTGTCGAGATTGTGTGTGCGTGTTTTACGAAAAATCGTCGTTTTGTAACGAAGCGTCGCTCTTTCAAATGTCGTTTAATCTATCAATTTCCGCTGTATAATTTTCCGTGCATCGTCGAGAGAAAGAAATTGCAACCTCAGGAGCAAATCTGTTTCTCTGAAAGATACACTCAAGTTTCATTTTTCGACATTTACAATGTTAATACAGACGTACAAATCGATTGTAGAAAGATGTACTACACGGTAGAAATTATCATTCCACGAGGAATACCTTTTATAAGAGATATTTGTAAAGAATACCTACTACTGCCACTTCTATACACCGTTCTCGCGTTAAAATAGAATTTCAAGCGGTATGAAATTTTTCTATTTGCATCGCATCGCGCGACGAATTTGCTGAAAATTACCTGTACGCCTGCGGCTTTCGATAAATTAAACGCACCACCGTGTCGTTACGAATATCAAGCTTCCACACACACCAATCTATAGACCTATGTGCGTACACCAGTTTGGCTATTATAACTCGTCAAGAGAGTTTCACGCGCTTTTGATTTACCGTCGTTGCCAGCTTCGACGATACCGCGCGTGTCGCAGTCGAACCGATCAAATTCCACCGCGTCTCGATATTAATATTATTCGAATGCACCACGATCGCCTATATTTATACGTATACAACGGAAATTTTCATTTTTCCCATGTGATATGTAAATTGGTTACTATTTTAGGAGGTTTTATACAACATAAAGGTGCATTTACTATCTTGGACTTGTAGTTTAGAGTGTAAAAGATAAAGTTTTTCACAGTGTAGAGGTTCCTTTATGTAATAAAATTCAAATAACAATTTAGGGTTTATTAATTTTGCATTGAATTCACAATTGCATGTAATAGATTAGTTAGAAATTGTTTATAACAATTGTATCAATTGTACAAAATGTATTTTACAAAAGGTTACAATATATCGCTATTGTTTTACACCATTTCACAGTCTACGTCCACTTCTTTTTGCGAAAAACTCGTTGTTCAAACGATATTCCATTGCAAAACTAAATAAATTAAGTCCGGAAACCGTTAGGGACACGTAAAAATCGAAAATGTTTCTAAATTACACTATAAAATTATGTTGCAAGTATAATACATAAATTATTATGTATAGTATTGGTCAATAGCGCGTGAGAGGTAAAAAGACGCAAATAAAAAATATAATTTCAAAGATTGCATTTCAATTGCTATTAATATTACCGTTTTCTGTTCTCTGAAAGTTAACCAAAAACGTCTGCAACTCTTTTCTCCAACGTTACCGCATTCTGCCAGTCGTGGCTGGTGCATCGTTAATGATATACACGACCAGTGCACTCATCGCGGTTCATTCGAGGAGCAACCGGCCGTGTTTCTTTCAATATTGCTTAATTATACATCCCTGCTCTTTTTGCCAAAACTGAAACTGGGATCGCTTCTTTATATACGCGTGATACGTAGAATGTACAACTATGTTACATGGGATAAGATTTTTCAGAGCATGTTGCTGCTTTTCAAATTTCCAATTTACACGAATTGCATAGAGTGATGGTGTAGTGGAAACGACAGTATTCCTTGTATCTTATCCCCTGTCTGACGTTCAATATTCTGCTATTACCCGTATTTTATATATCGTTACTGTCTTTATAACTCTCATGCAAGCTATCGAGAAAAACAAGGGTAGCAGTAGAGAAACGAGTTAGACAAGGAATGAGGCAGGGTAGACAAGGATGGCACTAGAGAAATAAGTTAGACAAGAAAAGGAATAGCGGTAGACAAGGATAGCAACAGTCCCGCGTGTTAGACAAGGAAAGGTATAGGGATAGACAAGGACAGAAAATTTTCGAAAGCGAAACTAACGCCATCTCGCGTCTGGTGACGTGAACTACGATTTTCTAATAGGTTAACAGAATATAAATAGAGGTATTAGACAAGGAAAGCAATAGTGTGCGACAAGGATAGAGAGAGAACGTTTCCTATTGGCTGGCGGGCGCCCAAGCTCCACCAATCACGGGCTAAACCAAGTCGGTCGGTGAAAAATCATTAATATCTCATTAATTACGATGATTCTGTAAACTTTTAGAATTGAAGAATGAAGAGTGGACCTTAAGCAACTTTCACATATACTTTTTAGTTCTCCAACTCCTTTCAGTAATTAGTTATTAACAATTATTGTGCGAAATGTCGGAAACGGTAGGACTCACATGTACGGTTTTTCATTAATATCATTGTCAGTAACAATTTCCGGTACATGTTTCTATATGAATATAAAAGGTAACATATTTAGCCACATTCTATTATAATTTTCATTAACATATCCCTTGTAGTTTGAGAGTTATTAATAATTCTTTGGGTGAGTACTAAACTCGTCGCATTCAGGTATAACATATTTTCGTTATTTCTATAGAAATACACGATTAATTGTATACTTTTATGCATGTAGAATGTAGCACGGTCTTTTCTTTACATTCTTCAATAATTTTCGTACACGTATCTAATACGGTTAATTAAATATTAACGATTGTTTAGAACAGTTCGGCATGCACGAGTACGATAAGCCGGTAACTATTCAATGTAATATTTAGTACCTTCTAAACTACAAAGGATATGATAATAAAAACTATAAAAGAATGTAGCTAAAGGAGTTGTCTTTCAGATGCATATAGTTATTTGCATAGGAATTAAAGAGAAAGCTATGAAATTATTGAAAAACCGGAAACGTATTAAACCCGTTTACATACGTCGCATTCAAGCGTAACACATTTTCGTTATTTCAATAGAAATGCGTGATAAATTATGCATTTTCAAGCATGAAGAATGTAGAATGGACTTTTATCTATATTCTGCAATAAGTTTGATAGCTCTATGTCGTGTGGTTTATTAGGTATTAGCAATTGTTTATGACAGTTAACTATACTCACATACGATGTATAGAGAACACTCTCACATAATGTTTAATAACTCCTAAACTAAACCGAATATGTTAATAAAAATTATAAAAGAATGTAGCTAAAGGAGTTGTCATTCAGATGAATATAGTTAGTTGCATGGGAATTTAGTAGAAAGCTATGTAATTATTGAAAAACCAGAAAGATACTTGACGGTATGCGGTATCGTTCCCGACATCACGTACTTAAATTATTAATAATTAATTATCGAAGAGGTCTAGTACACCAAACACTATATGCGAAAGTTGCTGAAGGTCCACACTTCATTCTTCTATACTAAAAGTTCACAATTCGTAGATATATTCGTAGATATTCGCAACTGTTTATAAGAGTTGACTATGCTCGAGTACGATGGATAGGAGACTCTCTCATATAATATTTAATAACATTTAAACTACAAGGAGTATGTTAATAAAAATTATAGAAGAATGAAGCTAACGGACCTGCCTTTCAAACGCGTATAGTTAGTTGCATGAGAATTTAGTAGAAAGCTATGAAATTATTGAAAAACCGGTAAGATACTTGACGGTATGCGGTATCGTTCCCGACATCACGTACTAAAATTATTAATAACTAATTATTGAAAGGGTCTAGAGAACTAAAAAGTATATGTGAAAGTTTCTGAAGGTCCACACTTCATTCTTCAATTCTAAAAGTTCACAGAATCATCGTAATTAATGAGATATTAATGATTTTTCACCGACCGACTTGGTTTAGTCCGTGATTGGTAGAGCTCGGGCTCCCACCAGCCAATAGGAAACGTTCTCTCTCTATCCTTGTCGCACACTAGTGCTTTCCTTGTCTAATACCTCTATTTATATTCTGTTAACCTATTAGAAAATCGTAGTTCACGTCACCAGACGCGAGATGGCGTTAGTTTCGCTTTCGAAAATTTTCTGTCCTTGTCTATCCCTATACATTTCCTTGTCTAACACGCGGGACTGTTGCTATCCTTGTCTACCGCTATTCCTTTCCTTGTCTAACGTATTTCTCTAGTACTATCCTTGTCTAACTTATGCGAGGTGTGGGGCAGATAAATTTACCCTCTTTATCTTATGATCGTTCTCTGTCCTTTTCTATTTGCTTTTTCTTCTTGTTTAGTTATTGCCAGCAAGTAAATCCGGAGGCCCGCGTTGATAATACCATAATGTTATGCATGAAGCTTGAGCTTTAAATTTCTCTTGAAATTCGACGTCGGCGATGGACGGAGGATGGACAAAGATTTCGTAGTGGACAAGGTTTTTTTACATAACTAACTATATTTTTACCATTTAAAAATATACTTGTGACAGAAAGAAAGAAACGAGTGGATAATGCAAAGAAGTTAAAACGTTAAGCAAAATATTGAATTAAATAAACTTTATGCTTGTAGAATTGCAATGCTGCTAGTAAAATACTGAAAATTAGATTCGAATGTGATATAGGGTATTACATACAACGTGCATTTTACCTACTATACCCCATTCTATCTACTTGCTAAATCTATACTATATAATGTATTTTATTTAATTAGCAAAATTCGCACTGTTTTCAAAATAATTTTTATTAAATCATCGTGTTCCACCGATGGTATCCAAAATTACCTGATATAATTAGTGGTTACTTTGTACTTACAAATTAATAGAATAAAGAATCGATAGTTCCTGAATGGATACTGCATTTGCATACGCACGTAATAAAAGTAATTAAATCCATTTAAAGTTAATCATGCCTTCTCGGGGCGAAGATATTCTTAAAGGTTTTCAAGTGTATCCTTTCCATGTATAATAATACTTGTTGCATATAAATCATACGTAAACATGATATTTTATAGGTTAGAATAAGTTATGAAAAAAGTTAATATTACTTATTTTATAGTGCTGTTTTAAATACAGTTGTATTCCTTAGCTGCCATTTATTATAGAAATTGGATGATTTTACGAGATGCTGATAGTGGTAAAATACTGTGGCAAGGTAACGAAGACTTGTAAGTATATTTAACCTATAAAATTTTTGACAGTAATACAGTGATATGATCATCGTCTAAAATGTATGACTTTACTGTATATAGGTCTGTACCTGAAGTAGAACATGAAGCAAGAGTACCGAAAAAGATTTTAAAATGTCGTGCAGTATCGCGGGAAATTAATTTCAGTTCTGCAGAACCAATGGAAAGGTTTAGATTAGAGCAAAAGGTGTTGTTTAAAGGCCGGTGCTTAGAAGAATGGTTCTTCGAATTTGGTTTTGTTATACCTAACAGTACTAATACATGGCAGAGCGTAATTCAAGCTGCTCCTGAAAGTCAAATGATGCCTGCTAATATTTTAAAGTAAGCATAGTATATACCATGATAATTTTCTATTTGAAATCATTTGATTGTATTTAATTCTTGTTTGTCTTTGTTTAGTGGCAATGTTGTGATAGAGACAAAATTTTTTGACGATGATCTATTAGTCTCTACCAGCAAAGTCCGCCTTTTTTATGTCTAAATATTCCATTCTATCTTGATAATATGACATGGGTCCAACTAGTGTGTTTTGGCACGCACACACAGGATGGAATACTGGAGATGATGATAATAATTTTAAACAAAGTTTATATTGAATATATTTCACTACATGCACCTACTGTGATACGCACTGTGCTGAATGTATTTTCTCACATTTTCATGACTGACAACAAACAGCACTATTTCCGTTTTGTATAAGCTTAACTTAAGGAATTATTGTGGTAATGCTTGAACTGTGAGATGTGCACTTTTTAAGGCACAACGCATCTTTATTTATTAAGTATGAATGGATGTAGCAAATTTTGTACATATTGTAATACACTACACTGATCAAATAAAATAACGTCCATGAAAGTTTCATGTGTTAAACAATACTATATACCAATCTCTTCGTTTTACTCTTTCTCGCAAAATAGCAATTATAATTAGACTAATTGCAATTATTATTACCAGAGAGATTAACTCGTTAAAACGTTGAAATATACCATTTTTACGTTTGTACAATTTTCGTTCCTCCAAAATCATCGATTATTATTATCATATGGTAGTTACATTTATTTGTATTTCGATACCGAAAAACGGCCGATAGCGCGCGAACATGCAAATATGAATTTCTCGTTAAATGGGAAAGGGCTAGATATACCTTTTTTCTACTGTACACCCATGCTATTGATTCGTGGTGTATAAGCGATACATTTTTGAGGCTTCACTGCCCCTCTTGAGGGAGTTCATGTTGAATATACTCTGTCCCCTACCCTATCTACATCGTACAGGTGTAAGGAAAAAAGGAGGAAAAGAGAAAAGAAATAGCAGAGTTGCGGAGTCGCTGTGGTACCCACACGAACTTCTCAACCTGGTAGTGATTCAATTACCATTAGCCTATCCTTCACCGGTCTGCCGTCTGCCTCGCTTATTCGGTGTTTAATTAATTAAACGACGGAAGCCAGATATTACAATGGATTTAAAGGAAGAAGACGAAAGTGCGAACGAAAGTGGTAGACAACTATTTTTAGTGGGTGCACCGCGTGATCCTCTAGTATCCGCTGGGGCTATCGTTGCCTCTGCTGGAGCACCAGACGAGATCAATCCCGGAGGAGATCTACAGTCGACTACTCTAGCTGGTCTGATAGGCGCTCAATCTTCCTCGGTTTGCTTTCCTACAAAATTCTGTAAGTGCACCCTGCCACCCCAGACCTGATTTAATTAACTGCCACTCTCTACCTGTCGGCTCGTAAGTTGGGGCAGTCCTCAATTAAATTATTGCTAAATGCATTAAGCGAATCGGCAGCCCTTGTTTTAAATAGAGTTAGTGGTAATCAGTTTAACAGTTATGAACCATTTTACGCCAAGTAAATTCAACGTGATTAAGTGCCAGTAATCAATGTCCCAACTTACGTGAATACGTCGCACGACTGTGCTTCAGTTCATAGTTGATTAATTACACAGTTCTCCCATTGCGACATACCATGTTTCACTTTGTGTAAACATTACCACATATTTCACAACGAAATTCGTTTCGAAAATTCATACATTTTTTTAGCGTACGACTTTTCACCAAGTCCGGGAAGCGAGGACAGACAATCATCTGGAGTTGGTAAAAGAAAGCAACGCAGATATCGTACCACGTTCACAAACTTCCAGTTGGAGGAATTAGAAAGAGCTTTTCAGAAGACACATTATCCTGATGTGTTTTTTAGAGAAGAGCTTGCTCTACGTATCCAACTGACAGAGGCTAGGGTACAGGTATATAGCTGCATCTGTTATTGCTCCAAGAGAAAAATGTAATCAATGATAATTATCAGCTTGTACAACTTATTTGTAGGTATGGTTTCAAAATAGAAGAGCAAAGTGGAGAAAACAAGAGAAACAATGTAAAGTAACCACTCACTTGACTTCACATTTACCAACTGATTGTCAAGAAGTTCAACAACAGCAGCAACAGCAACAACAGTCTGATCATTTGTTACTGGAACCACCATTAGGCAGTCCACCACCTATATATCTTGGCATGGAATGGGCAGGTTTTTCACCTTATAGTAATGCAGCCACTGCATCACCTCTTGTGGTTAATAGCATGAATAAGCCACTAGAATCGGAGACAGATGACAATCCTTTGTTGGATCCAGAACTGTTGCAACTAAAAACTCCACGTTCCTAATAGTACCAACCCAGATCTATGCTGTAGTGTAACTCATTAATAACGTTCTTTATCTTACTATGTAACATTTTTGAAGAGCAACATGTGATGCAAACAATCCTTTGCTCCATCACTTGAATTTTACCATGTATAGTGCAATATATGGCCACCACAAGTGTTATATATATGTTATTACCAGTTTTCATTGGTAATTTACTGGTAATTTAAAAAACGAGGGACCAGAGACTTAATATAAGCAACGAGGTAAAAGTTCGAATTTGAATATACTTGGAATATTGTTACATAGATTTTATAAGAATATATAGATTTATTCTTCCTATGGATTCAATGAATCTTAAAACGTGTAGTAATAATTGTATGTTGTATTAAAATCAGAAATGAAATTTTTACCTTTGGGAAACCAATGAAATTGTCCCAGCATAAAATAGTAACATCATCTTTATTCCGTGCACATATATTACAAGTCATTGAATCAACTAAGTTATTAATTGGTTGATTTAGGAGCAAGTAAGCAATTCAGGATGCTTTCTTTGATCTTTCAAATGGGAGATTCGGTTTTGAAAGTGTCGTTTAAAGAGAATATCGTTTCTCCTTACCGAGATGTATTCGGTAAGACAAAAGTTAATCGTTTTATGAAAACATTAGCAAATATTATCGTAGCATGAACGATCAAGAAGTACCCTGAATGAAATAAATTAATGATGGTGACAGATGGTACAATAAAATCATGCGACGTACGAATACTCATCTGCGTTATTTGGCGTACGTTCGATATACTGCTTATCTATAAGGGCTTCGATACATTTTTTAATCATGCTGATTGATGGTGCAAATGTAACCTTAGATTGACTTAGTACCTGGAATGATATTATTTTATTCAGTTGCATGCGTCAAATTGAACCACGTCACGAATCATGACAAAAAATAAAATCTCACCTCTTGTACGAGTTGATTGTGTCTCAAAACCCTACGACTCTTCATAATTCGAACTATAGCTGCTTGCAGGTACATTTTTCTGTCGTCGTCGACACTGCGATGTGTAGCTTCTACATCGTGACATTCGTGCGATACGTCCCGTTGCAACGCTCCAGTTATACGAAATTTTGTTCTCTTATTATGGTAATCGAAATTGAGCGTCAGCACCGTATCCTCCTTCAATTCTCCTTCCGTTGATTTTTTTAGAATTTTAGAATCCACTAGACTGGTCGCGTGTTTAACTAATTGATCGTGTGATAAGCGTAACGATGCGGCAGCTTCTTTGCATTGTATCGAGTCACAATGTTCAAAAAGAAGCAGCAATGCCATTTGGTATGTTTGTACGGTGACCAAATAAGGTTTCTTTAAGTAATTAAACTTGAGTTCCCCTTGACAAAGGTGATGCAACCAAGTAAGTTTCCGCCCGCTAAATTGCGCGTGATAGAAAGTTTCGAACGCCTGTATAGATTTTTCTAATTGTTGAGGAATATCAAATGGACCTGGGGATGGTGGTAAACCTAATGGCCAGGCACCTGCTTGTAACACATACACCACAAAACCGATGCCTAATTGATTTTCTCTGTCCCCTTTTCGTAAACTGTTCGTAAATTTGGCATTCAAATCCCCCGAAACGGACATGTCGGTAAACATTCGATGTAGCTTATTCGTGAACTCATAGCCACAAGCCTGTTTTAAACGATCGATCATTGATTCCTCGGCATCCATTGATTGCGATTGTTGATGAATTAAACGCTTCGCCAACATCCGCGCGTAAAACTTCTGGAAAACATCCTTATCATCAACGTATTTGAACACGGTGATACAACGTGCTAGTTTTTCCTCTATTTCACCTTCTGATGCGGCCTTGGCAGTTTTTTTCAACAAGGAGTCGCAATATTTAGCAAGCTAAAGTAAAAATATTACAAATTACAAAACACGTTTAGTAAAATTGTATCAAACTACGATTACTCAAAATTACTTACAAGTTCAGGGGCTCTAGCTGGTTGCCGTGGAATGGGCTTATGATTTACGACAACCGAGCAAGCTTTACCAAGAGCAGTTACAAAAGCTTGATCGGCTCGGAACACATCTTTAATCAATTCCGAATATTTGTGATGCACGTCCAGCATGCTTTCCACAAATTGTGTATGTATCTATATTACGCGATTATTAGACAATAGGGTGCTTTTATACATGATCAAATTATATTTACTGTTATTACTTCTCTTACATTTTCTCCTTGTAAAGAGCCAATTGCTTGTAGTCCTTGCTGAGTAATGTGTTGAGTAAGTTTTTGTACAAGTGGTGCTAAACCTTGAGGTAATGGCCTCAGCAATGGATAAAGGAGTGTCAAATCCCTTCTACGTTCATTTTCTATCATACTCTCTGCTTCCTTATAAAGCCACTCCACGTGTGTTGCTATCATTTTTTCTTCACAGCATTGTATCACCTACAAAATATTACTGTCGAACAATCGACCACTTTAACTTAACATATTTGCGTAATACACAAAATTAGAAGCGTACTTTAGGCGCAGAGCTTGAATGAAGAAACTTATTAGCTCGAAGTTCTTCCTCAACGAGTCGCCACGTAACTCTTTCCATATAATGCGTTACGTCCGATTGTTGAAGCAACTCAGATGCTTCCCTCATAAAAAACTCTCCACTAGCCTCAAGGAAAGGTGTTTCAAAAATTTCTTGATACATCTAAGACAAAATACACTGTATAAAATAATTTTATCAGAAATGCAGATATTAAATAAAATTAAATAAAGCAACAAAGATTATTACATCCACTTGTCCCTTAATTTTGTACTCCTCAACTCGAACAAAACTTTGTATCACACCACAAGTAACTTCTGTACTTGCTGAGAGAGATGTACCAACTCTGTCTGCATGAATGTTTTCTAACAATAAAGACACCAGTTGTTTCTTTAATGGTACAATCATCATCCTTTTCCAAATATCTAAACCAAGTTCTCCTATTTCCATTTGCTCTTGGCAATAAGCAGCTGCAGAAAATGTGCCATAGATAAGTTCTGCCTCTGAAAGCTTTTGCCCTTTAATATGATGTTGATTCAGATATAAGTATAAGTGATGCAAGTAGTTAATGCCCTGTGAATATTCTGTCCAAGCTTTATAATATGCTTGCAGCACACTGGATTCATCTTGGGCACGAACTTTTGTTAACAACTGGAAGACATGATTCTTCAAGAAGCTTTCTGTCTCATTATATAATTGATCGGCAAGTGGTTCTGGATATGCCACACATAATGAATACACATCGCTGAAATAAAATGCAAAACATATACAGAAAGTCAACATTGACATACTTTTACATATCCTAATTTTAACCAAAAGAGATCATTAAATACCTGAATCTATCATTCCATGTTGCACGTGGAACATATGATAATGTTAGTACATTGTTTATTGTCTCTTGCAATGCAGTCCATATCTGAGTAAAATCAACTCGTTTAGGCTTTAGTGACATCCTTTTACACGATCAACAAAATACCACAGACTTGCAACACCACGGAGTTAAATATACCAATTCTATAATATAATTATTAAACTTGTAAACCTACAAGAAAGTAGTGTTTTCAATTGTAATTCTTCTGCAATGATGAAAGGTAAGTCAGAAAGTATTTAAACAAATGTTAAATACATATTAAAAGTCAAATGATTAAAGAATATTAAAGCCAAGCACCTAAAATATATTCCAAGAATAATCTTTCAATTATAGACAAAGACAGAGATTACAAGGCGTTGTCCAAGTGTTTTGTACATCAGTGGTTTAAAAATAATATAAAAGTAAAATACATCGCGGGTACATTTACATTTCATAGTCGCCCCAAATTTCTTTTTATGTGAACTTCTTTGACGCAACGTGTGCGCGTAGCAAATTATTTCTTGGAATACTTTTTTAGAGCAAGTAGATCAAGCTGATCAGCACTCGAAATAGCGCCTGAACGTTTGAATCAAAAAATATAAACCGTTCGTAAATCATCGTCAAACATGAACCAGGAACAATTATGTTTCGTTGTAATTGCATTTTATTACAAATTATGATTATAATTATACGAGACGTCTCAATGATCATCGAACGAATTATAAACTACACGTGTAAACGCGCGTTACGAACTACAGCTGACTGGTATTATCCAGATGGTCATGATCGAAACCACTAACCAAAAACTTGTAGAAAGAGTGGTCTGTATTCTTAGAGATGCGATTGCTGATCGATTCTAATTCCTGTTAAGATAAATCCTTCGAAAACACTTCTTTTCAGTAATTCGTAAATCATTCCCAGTTGCAAAATACATGACATTTACAATGACTCGTCTTGATCGAACACATTTTCTCTCTCTCTCTCTCTCTCTCTCTCTCTCTCTTTCTCTTTCCTCTTTCACTCTCTCACTCTCCTTCGTTTTCTTTCTTTAGTTCTCACTTCAACTGCCACTTTTATAAAACTTTTTTACTTTAAAAAGAACTTTCAATCCACAAAAAATATAAACTTTTTTCTCTATAACAGTCAACGAATTAAATGCGAAACACCGGACTGTCTTGAATTTCTTAATAACATTGCAGAGCCATGTTTTTTCCCCTTTGCTCTTGACTTTCTGGGATCTTGGAGGGGATGATAGAACAGACTGTATAGAGGCCCTACTCTCAATAGAGAATACACCATAATGCTCTTACGTAAATTTCAAATTTTGATTATGTATCGTATTTTATTTAATCACATTCTCTTTACTTTATTGTACTTAAAAATATTCACTGAGCGAATTTAACGTATCATTGTCCAAATCTATAAGTGATATAAAAAAAAATTAATAAAGTTTTAGAGTTTTCATTAATTCAAAATAATGCTGACTTTCCCCGTACATTTTTCATACATATAATACTTACAAATTGTGTTAAACTAAAGAATAACACATACTTAAACTAGAGTATTACATTTTATTTGAAACATCAAACACATTAATTTGCATTTTAATGCGTACGCGAATTTATGTTTACATCTTATGACGAAGAAGGAAACTGAACTTCTATGCGTTCCGTACTCTGTGACTTATAACTTACACTGTAAGGTGCATTTTAAACTGCGGTAGCATTTAATCAGTGGGAAACTTCATAAAATTCCTGAAAAATGGTAATTATTTAAGCACTAAACAGTAACCTTTTAAAAAACAGATCTAATTCTCTAAAATTTGGATTGCTGTTGTACTTAAGTAATTCGAAAACAGTGTAAAATGAAAAGGAGGTTATGTTACTGTCAAATATACTGATGACATTGCATGTTTTATAAACTATCATATAATGCTATAACTATATTTTAAATTAGATTTCATTAATCGTATGTTAGTTATATAAACAGAAGCTTAACAATATGAAAATTATTTTTTAGAGTATTTTAGCTTATAATGGTGGAGCTATCATAGCAATGAAAGGCAAGAATTGTGTGGCAATAGCTGCTGATCGCAGATTTGGTATACAAGCACAGACTATAACACGTAATTTTCAAAAAATTTTTGAAATGGGTCCACATTTATATCTAAGCTTACCTGGTCTTGCCACTGATACTCAAACAGTAATGGAAAAACTAAGATTTCGATTAAATTTGTATGAACTAAAGGAAAATAGAAAGATACATCCTAAAACATTTGCATCAATGGTATCAAACTTATTATATGAGAGAAGATTTGGGCCTTATTTTGTAGAGCCTATCATTGCTGGGTTGATTCCTGGTACATACGAACCGTACATTTGTAACATGGATTTAATAGGATGCATAAGTACACAAAATGATTTTGTTGTTGGTGGGACATGCAGTGAACAGCTTTATGGAATGTGTGAATCACTGTATGAACCAGATTTAGAGGCAGATGATCTTTTTGAAACAATCAGTCAGGCTTTAGTAAATGCATGTGATAGAGATGCAATATCAGGTTGGGGTGCTCTTGTTTACATAATGTAAGTTATTTTTTTCTTAGTTTTTACTTTCTTATTGTTGTAAAATTCAAATTATTGGTGTTTTATTACAGAGAAAAAGACAAAGTTACAACCAAATCTATCAAAACGCGAATGGATTAAAATATCTCGAAAATACACATTTAAATTGTGTATAAATATGAAACCACCTTTTAAGAGATGTATACATTGTTTGAATAAATTACTAATTTTCAATAAACGAAATATAAAATCTTATAAATCCTATGGATTGTTATTTGTCCAACAAATAATTACTATATTTATCGATGTTGGTAACAATTACTGTAGGTCTTCATATTTCTGTTTTACATTATTCAGGTTATGATGCCACTCGGTCGGTATCTTGAGTTTGGTACATAACGTTAGAAGATAATATATTACGTTTTACATAAAGTACTGTATCTAAAGAAAAAAGCCACAATGGCTGTTAACAGATTATGTACAATATTTCGACAAATAACGATAAACAAACAAAGTATGTAAAGTATATTCTTTATATAATTGTTTGCTGGAAACATAACCTAACTGACGTACGTAATTTTATAATTATTATTATTTTAGGTAATATTATTGGAAGATATTGTTCTTCCCATGTATTAAAAGAACAAAATAATAATTTACGTTCCCATAATTATTCCAAGAATGTGCTACACGTAGCACAAACAGAGTTGCATATTAAATTTATACCGAGAACACTTAACATAGATTTTGGAAATCTGGATGGTATTATGAAAAAAAATATAAATGAAATACCTCTACCTAAATATATACCATCAATAGAAGAACCTCTAACACGGAAACCTATTCAACAGGACATGCCATTAACAGATAAATCTTTTCAACTTCCACCAACGGTAAATGGTTGTGAAAAACTTGCAAAACATTTAATAGTAATTAGGAGACAAAAAATGAAAAAACACAAGAGAAGGAAATTGCGCAAAAGAATGCAGTTTGTATGGACAAAGCTAAGAGCAAAACGTAATTCATTAAGAGAAAAAACCTTTCAAGCAGAATTAATTGCAAAAATTAAAGATGCACAGTCGTTTGATGTCAAGAAATATATCGAAGAAAGACTTGCTATTCTAGATAAAGAAATTTTACCAAAAACTTATAAAGGTGAAATATTGTCTGCACAAGTGATTAGACAATTTTTGAAAGAAGATAGAGAAAAATGGGAAAAAAGAAAAAATAAACCTCGTTTAACACTTGATTAAACATACACACAGATATTGAATAAATAGATATTTGTTCTAGAAATTTGGAGTTCCTTTTGATTTCCCCTTTTCCATATAAATAAGATTTTAATATTTTAAAGTAGGAGGAATTATATTTTCTATGGAATTGAAAAAGGTGTAATTATACAAATGACATAATACATATATTGAAAACGTTTAATTTCACTTATAAAACATAGTTTGCATTGCTGAAATTTGTATACACTGTCAGACTATGTTTTTTTACAAATATCATTTACATCGCTTTTAACTATATTTTGTCTTTTAATCACATATATACAAATGTTATAATACTATGATAATAATAAATAGCACCTTTTGTTTTCGTGTGCGTGTATTAAAAAATTTGCAAGGCACGTGTCCTAATTTTCAAAAAATCTAATATATTCATTAACGAGTATATCTGATCCTTTCAATGACTTGTACTCTTTAAGAAATATATCGCATCGTCACCTTCTTGAAGAAACTATGCGCGATTTAATTACTTGAGTGTTTAATTAATAAATAGATATCGCTAAAAATTAAAATTATCCTACCTAAACACGAAAAATAAAATGTCAGAATATCGATAGAAAAGTCTTAGTGTAACTTAACTGATCATAATCGATTTTTAAAGTCTTTCGATCACGTTTTGTCAGCTGTACTATCGTCTTGTTACAAGACGAACTTAGAATACCTTTAAGTATTTATAAATTAAGAACTGCTTTCTGATAATAATATGCGAATTCATTTTTGTTAACAATAATAAAACATAGCCATGCAACTTTTTATCTTTGTTTTATGGAAGACAGATTTGTTCGATCTATTCCTATTAAAACGTTAACTGTACGCGTTGCTTCAGGGGAATATTTGACCCTTTTTTACTTCTAACACCTTTGGCTTATTACTACGTATAGTTCCAGTTTTTAAATTACTATTCCTACCGGAAAAGTAGTCCTCTATTTCTTGAAGTGATTTACCTTTAGTTTCGGGAAGGCACAAGTAAAAGTATATTGTACCGAATAACGATATACAACCGTAAAGAATGAAAGTACCATGCCGAGTAAGAGCGCTAACTAAAAACGGATATGTTTTAACTACTGTAAAGATGAAGGAGTGGGCTGCCATAGTAGTCAAACCACCGATAATACCGCGTACTTGTACTGGATATACTTCGCCTATCATTATCCAAGGGATAACAAGGAAACCAAGAGTGCAAGTTATAGTGTATGCAAATATACAAAAGACAGGGAACCAGGTAGCAACGATTGGAAGGTTGCTTACAGTCCAGTATTCTTTCAACCACATATATCCACCTAGTCCAACCATAGAAATTCCGCAACCAATGGAAGAGACCATTGTGAGGGGTCTTCTTCCACATCTTCTGCACAAGATGCAAGCGGCAATAGTGGATGCTAATCTTACTACTCCAAGAATTACCGCAGCTAAGTACTTGTTTAATGTTGCCCCCGAATCTTGGAAGATTTCAACGGCGTAAAAGGTTATAACATTCGTGCCTGACCATTGGTATATCAAAAAGTACAAAAACAACAGAGTGAACGGTTTCAGAGCATTAGGTTTTAAAAGAGCGCCAACTATCTCGCGGAATCCTGTTAGACGCTTAATATTGTTTTTAGTGGAAAAATTAATAAGCACTTCCATTTCTTGATTAATGTTGCACGCACTACCTCGAAATTTCTGTAATGCTTTCCGTGCTTTTTCAGGTCTGTTACGAGATATCAAATATGACGGTGTCTCAGGAAAGAGAAACATCAGCAATAGAGCAGCAAGAGGTAAAATTCCACTAATGGCCGCACAAATGTTCCACGTAAGTACGCTTCCCAATGCATATTCGATCATAACTCCAGTGCTGACTCCGATACTCGCAAAAGCAGTCAACATTCCTCGTAGATGGGGTTGAGTCACTTCTCCGGTATAAACGCGCGCTGGAGCGCCCACCATGCCGGAACCAAGTCCTACGAAGAATCTTCCAGCATATATCATATGAATATTAGTTGCAAATGCAATTAATACCCATCCAAGCAATGCTGGAATTTCTGTGATGATGAGAGACCGTTTCCTCCCAAGTGCATCCATCATATATCCAGACATTAAACATCCAATGGGAGTTCCAATGGAGGACATACTAGCTACAGAGAAATTATAATTTGTTATTATCATAGCCATAAAACTGAATAAGCTTCGGTTAAATACTGTTTATTTACCAATCCATGATTCCTCAGATGATCCCTTAGTAATGGGAATGGTACTATTTGCTTCCTGAAGTTGTGGAGCAGCAATGGCAGAAAATCCAAAAGTCATACCAGTGTTAACAGTACCAAGCTGTGCTACTATTGCAGCAAGTACTTGTCTGACTACACTTCCATTAACATTGCAGCCATTTTCTGGGTCAGTATGCACATTGTTTGATGCCAGCACAGATTTCTCATCTTCCAATTGATTGGATGATTGAATTTTTGAGAGTATCGTTGAATCCACCAAGGATGATTTCTCTGAGTTTTGGATGTCACCATTGTTCCTGCATCAGATAATTCATTTTATCATATTAATATATGATTTCTCAGAAATTTGTGTAAAAGCAAAAGATCATGAACTAGATATTTATACATATAATAAAACTGATTTAATAGAAATGTGCATGGTAATAAACTTTTTTGCGCACTATACAAACTGTATAGAGATACAAACAGCCTTTCATATCTGGTCCTGCTGTCTATCTATCAAGTAAGAGACAATTATTTTTACTTAATGTAAATAAAATGTCATGTATCTGAGAATGCACGTCAATATTTACTTGGAAATAATTTTTTGATGAAAGAAAAACATTTACAGAAACAGGAACGTTCATTGAGGATTAATCCTTTTTTTCTCGTGCTAATGAACCCTTGTTATCGAGTACGAGAAACATAATAACGTTCGAGATAACTCGAAAATTTGGCACTGATTTCATGCTACCAAAATAAAGTTCGACCTAAATCCCGTTCAATACTAGGAATCGATTTATGAATTATTTCTACAAACACCTTCGCATATTTCGTAACTGTGCAAATTAGCATTAGTCAACACACCATCACCTAACATTTCACCTGTATCCTATGCAATAGAAATAAATTTTTAAAAAATGTGTAAATATTAATCGTGAAATACAATAGTTAAATGGTAAAAATTTTTTGCAGTCCGAGAAAAAACATAAAAAAGTAGGCTGATGTAATTACGACCATTAAAATCGAGAGAACGACAGAAATGACACAAAAAGAACTTTGTAACGCGTGTATTATCGGCAGACAACGTGCATTTCCTTGACAATTTTCAGAACATTGAAAAACAGAGACAGCGAGGCGCTTCTTTAAAGTAGATTACGAACTAACATTATTGCAACATAGCGATAAGCGAATTCGAATCATTCTAATCGAAGAAAAAGAATCAAAATTAAGACACTCTAACAATTGAAACATCTTTTCGATGATTATATTTGAAGAATTTCGTATTCTATGTAAAAGCTACTTATTAAGACAGTAGTGAAAATTTTTCCTTATCGTAGCTACTATCATTCATACATATTATCATATCATATTATCATATCATACATATTAAGTACATACATATTCATTTGTGTGTATTTTGTTATATACACAAATACCTCTGCATTATAATTATCTTTGCTCTCATATTTGTCAGATGGAATAATAACGAATCGATCGATCTTATTACGGATTGAAGGTTTCGCGCCAAAAAAATATTATCGATAAATGTATTATGAATTAAATTGTGCACAAAATACAGGAGCTTAAAGAAATATAATACTTGAAAGGAATGGAGAAAAATATTTTGCTTGAGACGTTTCCAGAAAAGAAAATCCACAATGATGAATGCCATTCCTTTTTTCCTCATTTTCAATGCAACGAAATGTACTGCGTTCCAAAGCGATGGTCGCATCAATTTTAAACACGCAACTTTCTCCATACTGCACAATTACTTTTCGTCTTGGATTATTTTTCCACGATTTTCTAACCGAAATTTATTCGAGAGAAAAAATTTGCAAAAATTTATCAACACCGAAAGTTATTGATAAGCATTGATAATTTGATTTTGTTCACAAACACGCTAGAGACAACTGTTCGCGCTTAATGCGGTATAAGCAATAAGACACGTTGATACAACGGTGTATCTATGTACATACATATGTACTGATAAATATCACTAGCGAGATTACTTTCACATGCAGATTGTTATTAATAAACGCAGCTGGATATAACTTTCAGGAGTCTGATAGTTGTTTTCATTATTCCTACTCAGACGTATGACCAATGATTATGAAATCAATTAACGCATATAGCAGAAGTAACCGAGAATACTTTTTCAGGATTGACCGAAGCGACGTAGTTGAGCAGCCTTAACCTGTATTGTTGCAGATTTGCTTCAAATCCGAAATAAGCATGCGCGTAGAAACGTTAATAACACGCGGGTAAAGAGGGTGTTAAACCTGTCGGTAACTCGCCTTGATTTCTCATTTCTCGATCGTGTAAACTTTTCTCTGCAAAGGAGAACGTATGAAATGTAGATGTATGTTTACGAAGAATTTTTTTTAGCGATATACGTTAGAATTTTATTTGGAGGTTAAAACGTTCCTCTCTGTGTTGTTTTCTCTCGTTATTGTCTTTCGAATGCACTGAACTGAGAGATTCGTGAATTTTGGCACACACACACGAGAGAAATTATTTTTACTCGCGTGTTACACGAAAGGGTTCAAGTGTACATAGTGCACACAATCGTCCCTGGTCGGCGTATATTAATAGTTTAATTACATCACACATGTTTGACAACGGAAAACACAGAGGAACGCCGGTACAAGAAACCGAATAGCGGAAATGAACATGACATCACGTTAATGTAAGATTAATTCATATACATTTACCTATGCAAATGAAATTGTCTTGAATATTTTAATAACAATATTCATGTAATTCCAACGGCTGAAATGGTAATCGTGATTACAGTTTATAATCGATAATGCAGGAGAGAAAGAAATCAGTCAATCGAAATTATCTTGGACCGAGATTCGAACCCTCAATCGAGATATTGTAATCTTTCGAAATCTCTCGATCAAACATGGTCGCCGTCTTTTCTAATCAATTCACTAATTAAGAAATGATGCACTATCCGCGAAAATGCTTAACAAAGAGACGAGCATAGTTCGAATGTAATATCAGCGATAATTCACAGATGCAGCGAGCTTTAGTTGTCGTCAGGCCATTCATCAATGACACTACTTGACGGCGCATATTAATAGACTAATTACATTAAGTCGCGGTAAATGGGCCCAATTGTTATCTATTTGCAACGTGTTGAGTACGAGGATCTTGTCGTTGCAATTCAACCAGAAAACAATTACCATTCACGGCGAAAATAATTAACGCACATTTGAAAATCGACGTTTACACACCTACCATTATTCAAGTTTCATTTACGCGAAGTAATAGTGTATTGCGAAGAACACGATTTTCATCGTTCATCGACAGTTGTCAACACTACGCGAGCGGAAAGAAAGTAAAACAGCGAAGAAGATAAAACGCAGTATAATCGTTTATGGTTGCTTATCTATCCCGGTGGTGCCATTAATTTAGCTAATTTTTCAGAATCTCCAATAGAAGCCTTGTTGATAACGCTTAAAAAGCTGCATTTACGAGTGCTATCGCGCTGAAACCGGAAAAAAATACGAAACGTCGCACCGAATTACAAAAGAAAAGAACAACACAGTACTCTCGTCACAATGACTAATTTATGATAAAAACGATGGGAAGATAAAGTAAGAAATGGCAAAACTGTACCGTTTCGAAAGCAACGATAAAAATGATTTATATTTATGCAAATTTTGTAAAAATCAGAAGAAAATATGGCAACGATTGACTCGTACAAGAGTGTCAACAGGAATCGTTCGACTTTCGTCTGCCACGTGCGAGTGCGAAGCGAGGGCATCGTGCGAGTAGAAGAAGGAAAACAAACTCACACAGCGCTTGCACACACACGACCACGCACACACACACATTTACACACGTATGTACTTACTCTGCCATGGTGTTCGTCATATCAATCTTCTGTTGTCGTTTTCCCCAAAGGGATAGTTATTAAATAAAATAAAATAAAAATATGTACAAGTTATATCACAGTTCGTTCGATCACAATGCTATAATTATTACGCGAAGAAATTCGCGTGTCATCGCCTTTTTCCTCTTTCCTTTCTTTCAACTCTTTGTTTTCTCGTTGTCTTCGTCTTGCCCAGTGTTCCCTGTCTTCCTCTCTTTCTGCTTAAACCTCTCTAACGAAATCGCACAAAATTACGTACTATTTTCAGGAAAAGCTTCCGTTCTCTCAGAACATTCTTGAAACGCCGATTGTGCGTCCTATCTCGTAGAATCCCACTGGTCTCTTTTTCCATGGACAATACATATGCACCGACCGTCTTGATAGTTTTTCTGTGCGGTTGACTATCTTTTTCTCGCGAGAGTAGGAGGAATCGATCGATGAAAACTGACGAAATCAGATGAAAGGAAAGAGGAAAGATCACAAGAGAAATGCAAAAACCACTTAGAAAATCGTAGAAAGAGAGAGAGAGAGAGAGGAACTTTGATCTTTTTTCACTTCTTCTCTTTTGTGACGACGCGCGCGAAGCGAATGTACTTGCAACAACCGCCGGGAAAGCTTTATATAAGCAAAAGCGACCGACCTTTTGGTTGGTCGAATCCCCGCTGACCTGCGCAGTAGAAAGACGCGCGAATTTTGTCTGATCGCGCATGCGTTCTACGATCCGTCGTCTATTCACAAGAAATTCTCGAAAAAATGAAATTTAATCCAATTTATCTCGTGACGAAGAAAAGCCACCGTGTAATTAAACTACGTCTATAAATCAACTGGAATTTATCGAATGGAATTGGGATTGGCATGAAAAATCCTGGAGAAAAAGTACGTGTAAAAAAGTTGAAAGGTAGATAATTGCTAAAGAATACTGTTATATTGACCGCTTTTTCAAAACATCAGTTGTTAATTAATATAACATGGAAATTAGGTATTACGTTACATTTTGTTCAAGGAGCGACGTGGTAATGTTGACAGAACACGAAAATAAAAGCAGTGCAAACACGTCTGTCGGATGGAAGTAAAAAAGAGATAAGAAAAAAAAAACTGCGCTTAAAATTTTACACACGAAGAGGTAGAGGTAGCGTGTGCCTGATTTTCTTTTCAAATCGAAAGCACAATCTACATTTCGAATCGATAAGAGCAATCACGAGGATTTGATCATTTGTTTATCTGAGAAAAATAGTGCCGTATCGCTCGACGGTTCTACAACTCGTGACTGAATTTGTCACGATTGTTGTTCGTGAATTACGATATTGACGTCTCCTCCGTACGGAGCTGAATACGTGAAATAAGATAACGGACAAGCAAAAATTCTCTTTTCGCATATTTTATAAAATCAGTTTTACAACCGGATTAAATCCTCGAACGGAACCTCGGGGAAACCCGTGAACGCATCGGTAATTGTTAAAAATAAAATCTTTGCTGTATATGGTAAGACGAATTATCGGGGAAAAAGTGCACAAGTAACAAAGAGAATGTCGGTAATTTGGAATATAGGAAGTAGGTGGAAAAAGTAGAGATATCTTTGAACGGGATTTGCTGGTAATTCGGGTACAGCTCCTTATCACCTACATTTCGGTGTCTGGCTGTGTACGATGATGAATCGTGCACACAGTAAAAACGAACAATAAAATCTGGCCAGACGCAGAAAGATAACCTCGCCGAATAGTCCGCCTTATGCAAACACTTTAATCGCTGTAGAATGACGTTTTCACACCAGAGACAAGTGGTCATACTTTCGTATATTTTAATTCTTTATCAACGACAGACGCGCTTTTCTACATTACAATTATATATTCGGCACAACGTAGGAAAGTGGTCTTTTCCCCCCCTTTTGCAATTTTTCCACAAATTACCTCCTTCGGGAACCACAGATCGCAGAAAAGAAGCAAGCTTATCTCCATAATTTCGAATTCCTTCAATTTCTTAAGCACACTTCAGATTCACTATTGAGAAATCACGTATATAATTTAGAATCGATCGAAACTTTCCACGTAACAATCGTAATCAGTTTACCAGGAGAAATCACTATTTTACCGAGAAACATCCATAGGTCGTTCTATATTCCCTACCTGTTGGATCGTTTGCTAACCGCACGGACCATATTTAGACGAGCCCCTGAACTTTAACAGCGCGTTATCGACCAGTTCACCTGCTCTACAAGGGAAGCGACGAACGAACCAATTTGGATCATCCTCGATTCTCCGGGATTCTCCACCCTTGAAATTCGTCTTCGATTAAACGACGTGATGAAAATTCACGAAAGAACGTTCTCGTTCGGTACTTACCCGCACTCGTCCGTAAAAGTCTGATAATTCTGGTTCCTGGGCATGTTGACGAAGGACTGAACACGTTTGCGGGTTGTTGCGGCCGATTTAACGATTCTCGGTGGTTTATCGGGGCTGCTGTCACGAGTTTGCTCATATCAAGCTGCAGTCATGTGCCTCCTACGTCTTGTTTTATTTAATTTCGCTTATTTTCACTACAATCCTTCGTCGCAATGGTGACGGCAACCGCGGAAAATCGAACGATCCGAATACGCGCTTGACGATTTATCTCAAATTCTTCGACGATGGTTCGAGGTATCGTCGTTCAAATTTCAGGTACACGAACGAACATTCGTGGCAATCTTAAAGAATACACTCGATCTTTCTATTTCAAACGAAATTTCCTCACTTTCACCTGTACGTTGTTTCACTCGTTAAACGCTTCTTACAGTTACTATCTGTTTATCGATGCACTCTTATCGACGATACAGATACTAAACAACGCGTGATTCAACCGGTAGATTATACGAGTATATAGGACAGAAATTCAGAATTTTTATTCAAAGAAATTCCAATCCACTTCCTTAATTTTCTATCGCAGCGGACGTTAGCGTAACAAGAAAGAAGAAAGAGATGTACCGTCTGGAACGTTTCGAACTGGCGAGCAAACTGAATGTGGAAAGATCCGGAATTTAATTGAACCATGGAACCACGTTATTTACCCTGTTCAACTTATTTTTCGCTCGATTCACCGCTTATCGACATTACGGCGGACAGTGAATTGCCAATAGGAATCCTCAACTACGGGATAGTGAATTTTCTTATCTGGTTCTGTTTGGTTGCGACACCTCCAGAGCAACCAGTGTGAAAAAAAAAAGAAGAAATAATATGAGATCACGAGGAATTAATATTCAAACACCACGCGCACGGATTGTCGCGTGTTGCACAATCCTGTTGCACGCTGCAACGATGCACAACACCTATGTCCTTCTAGGTTACTCGCATAATTGACAAAGAAACAAATCGTCGTGTCTATCTTTCATTTTTTTTTTTTTTTTTTTTTTTTCAAGCGAAACAGTCTCGCTCCACTTAAAGAAATACGCATTCTCGACCGCCACGGAAAAATCTGTCTCGCGTACAAGTCCAACACCATGGGATCGATGGTAATTAATTAAATGAACAGCTCGTTACGGTTGTCGCGTGCTACGATTAATCAGCTCAGCTATGACACGTAACTCAACAGATCTACAAGCCTATTTTAACCCTTTGCACTCTCGGCATTTTTCGATGCAGTGAAATCTTTGAAAAGGAAAAATTTCGGTTTGAAAACATTTATTTACTTTTATCTCTCTCTTTTATCTACTTTTGCTTCGTTTTGATATAAATAAAACTTGAATGGAGTTACGGTGCGTATTATGAATAGCACCAGCAGAGTGCAAAGTGTTAAACGTTCCTATTTTATTCTCTTTCTTCCTAAGAACGAAAAAAAGGAAAAGAAAGAAGATACAAATAGAAAATATTCGCGGTGTTATTTGCCCTGGCTCGCCTGTCAAAAGCAATTATCATAATTAATGGGATAAAAAACGAGGAAGTCTCGCTAATGTACCGTAAGAAACCAGTACTATACGTACTCCGTTGATCTGCAAGTTAAATGGTAATTACAGATCGTTCAACTCTGTCTGTGAGTAAAATGCTCAAAATAAGTCTCCTTTCACTCTCCGCAATTCGAAGGTTGCAACTTTGCCCGTGTGAAAATCTTATCGATCTCGTTGATTATGTCTCCAGGTGTCCGTTTTAAGCAGGAACACGTATACGTAGGTGAAACTGGTGAAAGAATAGCCGAGAAATTGGTGGAAATCGTTGGGAATCGAGGATGATCGGAAGGTAGGATAAAAGTATCGCGGTTAGGCACGTTAACGGGGACACTGGACGAGCAGGTTTTCCCAAGAAACGGAAAACCACTCGAACGGTATACAAATGATCGCGCGATTTACGGTTCTCCGCTTCTCTCTCTCGTATATGTATGTATATCGTTGAAGACCAAGTTGGTCCACGATCGATCGACCTTTTGAACGCGCGCGGATCGCGGACTTTGATTTTACTGGCAGATACTAGGACTTGGAACTTTATTATTAACTCGTTTTTAACGCGGTTGCGTTTCACCTGTTATATTTGAAACAACGACGGCGAGGCAAACAGGAAGCGTTCTGAAATTTTATTACACATGGTAAAACACAAACTTTGGAATGTTGCCGCCGCCGAAGCTTATGCAAGTTTCGAACTCACGTTTCGTTCGATAGAAGGTTCTTCTTAAAAGACACCTCTACATAGATATTGGGTTGTCCGGAAAGTTCGTAGCGCAATTTAAACCATCGTATCTCTGTTTCTAATTGACATAGTAAGAAAAGTTACCGCTCAAATTATTCGTAAGATGAACAGGGATGGATAGAAGTCGAACTATGTTCTCTGCAGTGGAGCTCTGCCGCAGAAAATATAGTTCGCTTTAGGAGTAACTTTAGGGGTACATCGGACAATTAGAAACAATTCCAGAAGACCCGATATAATTCACAAGGAAGCAAGTGAATCCGATCGATTGATCTATCGTGATCCGGAGTTGAGAAGTCACGTATGGTACGCATGCTGAGGAATCGGATCTTGTCTAATCGAACAATCAAATCAGCAGGATAATGGCACGTCGCCGTGCTGGCTCGCAGACCTTATCCAACAATTTATGCGAACCGATCGGGTTTAACATATATCGCGAGAATATTTCAGGGACCCGAGTCACGCGTCGAGACTGTGGAAAATTACGGAAAAGGTGTTATTTGCACAGCAATGCCCGATCTCGGTTATATCGATCCTAATCGAACGAATGGTATATATGTACATACGTAGTGTGCAGAAGTGCCGAACGCGACTCACGAGATCTGATAACGCTCTACGAGATTCTCTCGTGACTTGACTAATGAGTCACGTGCGCCTCGAGAACGCTTTTGAAAAGAAAAAAGAAGAGATACCACCGATTGATCGGGACAAATTCTATTATTTGCTCGGGGCAGAGGTGCGAGAGGAGGTAGGTTTGTTAGAGATCCGTCGTGAAATATTGACAGGAGGGATTCACGTTGGCTCGCTGAGAATAGAAGACAACGTTTATAAATACAAACGAGGGAATCCAATTGAATCGGGCATCGATTTCAACCAACGATCTAGTACAAATTCTATCCAAAGTACGCAACTTTATCGTAGAAACTATACCTATATATAAGCAGACGGGTTCGGATGACAGAGTTAATAACATGAGGCGAGCAATAATGGAGAATTGAAAGACACATAAAAGAGCGTTTAATTAATCAAGTGTTTAGCTCTGCACCTTCGGTGGAACGCGAACTCTGCCCTCAATTAGAACTCGTATCAACGAGTATACAGCAGCCCTAGAGAAACGTCACATTTTTCCGTATTTCTCTCGCAACGTTTCAGCTATTCTGCTCGGCGCAATCGAAGAATTCTCGATCGGAGGACGATTCTCTAATAGGAACAACGTCGAGAGGGTTGTTCGATTTACGACGGGTTTACACGGCGAAGCGGCGTGTTCTTGATAAGTGGTGGAAAAAGAACCCCGGTACAAATACGTTTATCAGCTGCTGCAGAGGATATCGATATCACAACTGGGCGGTAGTATCGTCTCCTTTCCTTTCTTCGTCTTTCCTGTACGGTCATGCTTGATAACGGCGACTGACAACTGTACAGATTCCTCTCAACTGTACGCATTTTCCGAGCATCTTTCCGAAGAAAAGCGTTCCTAACCGTGTTCGCGAGCGCGTTAAGTAATCGCGGTAATATCGTTACAACGGATGCAACGTTGAAAGCCGAGGGAAGATATCGCGGCAAATACATATTGCCATAGATAAACGAAAGTGGATGGCACGATAACTATATTACTCTTCTCGCCGGTATACATATACATTTGACTTGAAACGAACGTTACGATAACATCCGATCAGATCTTTCTCGGCTCTTGTAGAATTGTTCAGAGCGCCGTGATAATTCTATTATCCGTCGATTTTTACGTCAACATGGTGCACGTGATTATCATGTTGTTTCGTTAACACGATTAGACCAGAGAGACACAGGGAGCATGATCGATCTCCTCTACTACCTGTCGTCGATCTTCTTGTAGAACAATATTTGCCGAGATCAGCCTTCGGTGAAACGCTGATTCGTTCTAGTTGCGAACGTTTTATTTCTTCTTTCCTTCTTTTTAACGTAGCGTAATTTTAATTTCGCGCGTTAGTCGTTCTACGCGTGAATCAGTTCCTCGCGTTATCGTCGAACATAAGGCAATATCGTCCGGCATTCTAACTTCGACGTGAACGGTGTTCGTAAACAACGGGGATAGCGATCGTTCTCTTGGGAACAGTGTTTTAACAACCGGGAGTCTGTGACGAATCATGTGAAAAGGTCTCGTCACATGATCTGCTTCCAGGGAGAGGCGTGTATGCGTCACCAGCGTAGATTAGGATGTCACATAACGTGTGACGATTCTGTCTCACATCCTTGATAATTGTTTCTGCGGTGTAAACAACGCTGTTACAATTTATTTTTTCGCCGTTCAATTGACAAAAACTGCGTTTCCTGGCGGAGGAGCTTCTGACAGCAACGTTAAAAACGACTAGAAATCAGGTAAACAGTATTGAACAATCCAAGAACAGTGGAAGATTCTTATTTTTCCTAAACGGTGGTCAGGTGATAAGAAGATTTGAAGACGAATTTAAAAAAAAAAAGGACATGAAACGACCTCTTCTTTGTCACGTTCTCCAGACGTTCGACGAGACGATAAAGAATGGTAAAAATCAGGTAAAACGTGTTGAAGAATAGTTGCAAGAATAGTGGAAGACTCTTCGACGACCAATTTCCACAGATACGAGTAATATTTTTCCTGAACGGTGGTCAGGTGACAAGAAACGATCTCTTCTTTGTCACGTTTTTCATCGACGAGACGGTAAACAACGGAAAAGCACGATTTATGTAGAATGAAAGGGTTAAGTTAGGTAATACCTCTGGATTAACATCGGCTCTGTTTGTTTGCTCGAGCACGACGTACGTAGAACAAGCTTCTCGTTGAGACTTGAACAGCGTTAAATTAGATCGACGCGTAATCGTGTTCCCGCTAGATATGCAGCATTGAAAAATCGAGCTAAAATTAAAGCCAACGCTCGTTATTTCGGATAGGACGACAGATGGTAGGCGGCTTCTGTTTTTCACGGAAAGCTTGTTTTTTATTTAACTATTCACTCTTTTTTTCCCGCCTTACGAAATGTACACGTGCAATATTTTACGAAACAATTAGAACGAACACAATGTGCCGCGTAAGCAGGAAACCTGTCGAAAATAACTTTGCGCGTTGTTGAAACAACTGATTCGGACGTTTGCAAACGAGTAAAAGAACGCTTCGTCAACGTAGCTTTATGAATCAACAATATTAAGGTGGTTAATGAACCTAACGCAAATATCTGCTTCCTTCTACCTGAATTAATTCAATCCCCACAACCTGTTCAGAATGCTCTGGCAAATCTGAACCACATATGGTGCACAAGTGTGTTCCTCGTCATTCCGCGACACACAGTGAAAAATAGATGGTTCCGTGTATCGCAAGTCTGATTATAAAAAGGAACAAAAAGGTGTTAGTCGATAAAGTCGACCGAGAGATGGATTACGCAATCGGTTAAATATGCCAGCGCGCATCTGAATAGGAAAATGTGTTTGAAATGTATTTAAAGAATTATAGCGCGACTCTGGTGTCTTACGGAGTTACGTAAATCGGCTGACCATCGGGAAAATTGGCATCTGAAACGTGTGTAACGCGAGTTTTCGATTTTCCTCGCTTTTCCTTTCCCTATTCACCGGTGAATATTCATCGAATATGCCTCGTGAATACAGTTTTACAAACCAGTTGCTACAAATGTCTAAATCGCCTGCGCTCGCTCAGATAAGATATACAAATCAGAACCCGGCCAGTAATGTACCTAATTTGCAAATTAACCTTGTTCCTTGGTGGAAAAAGAGCAAAAAGATATTACTATCGTGTGATTACCGACCAATGCAGTTTTCTTTTTTCCCTTATTTGTTGCTTTCGATTTTATCGCCACGTGCATAAAGACCGATATGTTATTCGGAATTTCGTGAACGTAATGCAGTGGCGTACAGTTACGCTTATTTTTCGACTAACAGTTCTGCTATCTTTACGTTGTATAACTCTGATGAATAGCATCCGACTTCTCGTGAAAAAAAATCTTCCTCGTCGAGGATTATCGCCGAGTGTTTAGTGGAAGAAACCATCGACGCGTGGCGAAGTACGAGAGTGCATTCCACTTGCTATAATTAACCTCTTCTTCGAATTTTGTCCCCGAAATGCATGCAGGCCGGTGTTGAGATTGGTCAGTTACCTTTAATTATAAACTGGCAAAGGTGCGGTAGCCTCGGGGCACATCTGCTAATCGAAACACTTGAACGTTCAGTCTCCATCTGAAACACGAAGGTCAATCCTCGAGTTAGAACGACGAAATTCACTTGGTCGCGAATATGTAACATACTTCAACGATCAAATTAGAACAACGAAGGAAGCACTTGTGTCTTCCTCGCTACGGAAGAAGTAGGTAAATGTCCGAACCAATCGAATCGTTCGCGCGCTCAGTGTCAATATTGCCATTATCTCGGCCTTGACCTACGCGCTTCCGATCTTACCACGCGTTTCTGGTTATTTTACGCTTCAGAAAGAGAACAAGAAAAAAAAAAGGAAAGAAAAAGAAACGCGAAAGTGTGAATGGAAATTGGTGGAAAACCGAGAGAAACTCATGGTATCGTGATTCTAACGGTATCTAACATCTTGATAGAATCTCATAATAATCCCCCTAAATTAAAACGGATGAAAGTTCGAGAATGTTGCATGTGCTTTCTACACGGTTGCCGGAGATAACTCGATTTTATTGTCTTTGTTCGTAGTAACGGGCCACTCGCATAACGTACTATATACCTCTCGCCTCAAGCACGTGACGAGCACGTGGTACGGGCGTGTGGGCACCGTTTCGCTTAGAAGTGCACGTATCGCTCCCTGGACGAGGCGAACTTACGCGAGCAATGGGCGATGTGTCACGCAGAACGCTCGACCCGCTAGTTAGGCGTGCACGCAAGCACGTAGAAAACAAACGTCCACCGCACAACACACCCATCTCTTCTTCTTACCACTGACAACAAAATTTTCGCAAATTGTATCTCTATCTCCGTACACATTCGAGATCCATAAGCAAACATTTCACAAGAGATTTTCCTTCTCTATTTCGTTCAACATGTGGACTGATAAACAAGTACCATTTTCGTTGTATCACTAAAAATAGAATCTTCCGTTTAACGATAATCATTCTTCACAAGCCGTCGTAACAATGAACGTGTTGAATAAATTCAAACGAGTACATACGACTGAAAACTAATTATCTCCGATGAGTTTTCGTTTATCTATACCCGTTGACATCACTGCCGGGGCAAACTCTATTGGAGAAAGTGTAATTCGCCAGAATGATCCACGGATGATCGTTACAGCTCAGGGTACAAATTCCGTGAATAACGGTGGTATAATTTTTATCGGAAAAAATAATCAATTAGTATTTTACGATCGGGTGACACGTAGTTTGTTCGAATAAAGTGACAGTTTACGTTCACCTGTTCAGCTTTCTATCACGATAAGTAGCAATTTTTCACTTGTTGCCTCGAAGAGATGTCTATCGATGAGCGATGATCGTATAAATTTAGAAATGCACCGTTTATCACGATCCGATATCGTTCGTGTTATCTTGTCCTCGCTACAGTTACCTTCAAACTTCCCTCTTTCTCATTCTCGCACGGTTCGCGCTTCTTTAAACGTCCTCTTTATTTCAATTCCTTCCTCGTTCGGTTAATTAACTGATGCTGAGTAACTAACGACTAAAAACAAAGTTTACTGGATGCAGAATAAACGAGGAATCAAGGCTGTTCTGATCTTCCTTATCGTCTCGATCGTAAACGATTATAACCACACAAGAATATTATTTAACACAAAAATATTCAACATTTCTTTAACGATGGAAATCTCTTTTTCTTTTTTATCCACGAAACAAGTGTTTTTTAGTAAACGAATTTCGATTTATTTTTATGATACTTCGGTCGAAAACAATTCCAAAGTATCAGCCATTAACCTATAATTGTTTACCGCATCGTCGATGCTGCTGTTTAAAGGCGACCACGCGTAGTTCACGCGGCAACATGCATACACTTCGAATGCTAATTCAACGGAGAAACGACAGGTGATACTGAAAAGATGGTCGCTGAATAAATTAGCTTCTAAGTAGTGGGATAGAATTATTGTCACTTCACTATTCGTACCTACCACTTGAACAATACGAACGTCAGAAATCTTTCCTGACATCTCGAACCTTCGAGAGAAAAATACGATCCTACGACAATTGCATTACGGCGGTAAATAATTGATACGTTAAGAATATACACAATTTTCTATGACAAATAAACGAAAGAAAACGATCCTCGTATATGACTGCAATTCGGGACGGATTGAGAATCGATACTTTTTCGCGATACCAATGTTGAAACAGTAAAACAGTAAGAAATTTAGCACGCGGGGGAAAATATTCTCTCACGATCGCCTTGAAAATGAATCAACCAGAATTTCTGGCTTGCACATTGTACATCGTTTGACAACAGCATGTTCCGCGAATAATTTTGGCTATCGACCAAAACGCGGCGAAGTAACTGCAAACTCGGCCAAATGGACGAGTTTTTCACTGAGTTTCTCGCACGAACATAATCTCGAGTGTACGCGACACAATGTCAGAGTTTCTTAAGAACTCGACTGACCTAGAAAGGCCAACCATTCTGGACCGCAGCATCGCCACCTTGTTCCCGGTAAAAGAGACGTGATATAGTGTTGTTACCTGTCGAAAAAGATGGTTGCAACAGTGACGTGTTTTCTACCATCGAATCTCGAACGTCAGCCATAAAGCATCCTTTGATAAAAGCCTCTTCTTACCACCGAATTTTTCCCTGCACTTGGAATATATCACACGAGTAATCGAACATTATCTCCACGATGCAAGGTCGATAAAGAATATCTCTCGTATCGTTCGAGAAATTTTCTCGATGCAATTGTTTTGTTTCATTGTGCACGGAGGGAAAATATCTCTCTCGACGAAGAATGTATACCTAATCTATTGCGCAATCAGGAATCTATCTAGGAGAATAGTTACCGTACCGGGATTACTGGAAAAGTGTGTTTTCATTCATCTTGCTCCCGGTTTGTAATTATTTCACCGTGTTCCTTCTGCTCCTTGACATATATAATTCACCATGGACGCACATTCACCACCATATTAATTCGAAAAAAAATCGAACGCCACATGGCTAGCGACGCAGTAGTCACCTGGCGAAAAATCCGGGAACTAACTCTATCGAATCGTACTCAATCGTCGGTAACACGAACAACGACGTTTTCTACAGAATTAATAAAAATAAAATAATATATTTAAAAAAAAATAAAATATGTTCTGAAAAATTTTTCTCCAATTTCATCGAATCAGACCCCACTTGAAATGCAACTACGAGATACAATTTTCATTAGTCGTCGTGCAGAAAGGTGTCACGTGCCAATTAACCACGTGCACCGACGAGTGCAAGGGTTAAAGAAAAGGGTGAAATGCACGTGTCTGATTGTGGGGCTTCGAGCAACCGGTGACGATAATTGGATCACGGTTCGAACTATATTTTAAGGTCAGCAGATTATCGGAACAATGTCATTCTTTCCTCGAAGCCCCGAGAGAAACGATGGATTTCACCCACAAACGAGTGTACGAGATACTATCATCAATTCTTCGCCCGCTTATAAGAGAATCCGCGGAAGAAGACACCGAGGATGAGACATAATAAGTTGTCAACTTCCGACACACGCCCCTCCAAGTTCATTAAAATTACTCAGTGACCGTGAAAGAAAAAGTTTATTCTCGATGTTCCATCGGAGTGCCGGGATGAAGTCGTCGAGATTCGGTAGATCGCGATCGGAAAATGATTTTACCACCGTGAAATTGCACGAAATCGACGATCTGTTGTATGGGAAACGTATGAAACTGTCGAAGACGTCGTTTCGCGTAAGTGATCATAGCGAGTCACGCTAAAACCTTCATTACTCCATCAATCCAAGCAATTTTTCACTTAATACCGTTCCAAGTTTCCAACAGTGAAATACCCATCTTTTCAGCAATACATATCCCAATCAGCTTCGTGCGGTATCGATCGATTAGAAAAAACTTGAACCGTAAAATAATTGAAAGAAAAAAAAAAGAAAAGAATTGATAGATTTCTTAAACTTTTTATGGTTCAAGTTCTTTTAATTCTGTAAATAACTGTGATAGCTGAACGACGTAGTCGAAGAGTGTATAAAGACCACCGAAAATGGATCAGAAGAGAAGGGATATTATTTTCCGAACTGCGACTCTTCCGTCTGGACGAGATCGTGCAAAAGGGAAGTGATAGAACCGATATCCGGCGAGGTAACAGGCAAGATACCCACCTGGTTGAAAGGAACATTGCTGAGGAACGGTCCAGGCTGTCTAGAAGTCGGCGAATACAATTTCAACCACCTGTTCGATAGTTCAGCTTTATTGCACCGGTACGTCTGTAACAAAGAGTGGAATTGTCGGTAGGATATGCTTGAAGAATTTAGATATCACTTACATTTTAGATATCAAGATTTTAATCATCTAGTAGCGATACCGAATACCGATTTATCAGTGAACAACTGAAACTGACGTAAGAAATGTAACATTAACGAAGGAATTACAAAGAAAGTTTAATTAAAATCATTTTTTCTATAAGATCTCCTATTCAGAAAATTTGGATATCCAGATATCTATGTCACTGTTAAAGGGTTGACATTATCCTTCCGTTTTTTCTAAGCGAAATATTCACCGCGTGTAACCCAGACCTTGAATTAATTAGCCACCGTTGACGAAACAGCGTTACGTTAAGTGTAATCGATCACGGCTTCCGGAAGCCTTACATCATACGAACACCGACCACAATTACGAAAGCTTAGAAACTTCTTCGGGGAATAACGAAATGAATTTTTTCCACGTGTTTCTAAAACGACAGATTCGCTATTGCCAATGGAAAAGTGAGTTATCAGTGTAGATTCGTTCAGACCGACGTCTACAAAAAGAACAACGCAGCTCGGAGAATAGTTGTGACCGAATTCGGCACGAAAGCAGTACCGGATCCTTGCAAAAGCATTTTCCAAAGGTAGCAATTTCCTGCTTTTCTTGAAATATCGACGAATTTTAATCAATTTTTAAATTCTCTCTAGGGTTGCAGCGGTGTTTAAACCTGGCGACCATTCAGATAACTCGATGATTTCGGTCTATCCATTCTGCGACGAGTATTATACATTCGCGGAGTCAGCGGTGATTCATCGTATCGATCCGGAAACTTTGGAGACCAAAGGCAAAGTACGTGATTTTCATTATTCACGCTGTTCGCCGATAAATTATCCAGCGAAATGTTCATCATTTTCTTCGTCGATTTTTCCACTCATAGGTGAATGTGTCCGATTACGTTGGAATCGTCAATCACACGTCTCACCCTCACGTGATGAACGATGGTACAGTTTACAATATGGGCATGAGCGTGACTCCACGAGGACCTATGTACAACGTCGTTTGTTTCTCACCCAGCCAGATTATCGTTGGTTAGAAGAATCCTCTGAATATTCTAGATATTGTCCGGTCGCGTAGCCCACCGGCCAGTAAAGAGCCACAAACCAATAAAACAGTCCTTTCCAGCCTTCTTCCTAGCCCCTAACAAATTCCTCTCCTACCGTAAACAAGTTCAACACGCATCCTGGTCATCTTTACTATCTCTTTCCCCTTTCCGGATTTTCCCCAAATTATTTCAACCTTTGCAAGCCACCTTCACCCTCACGTTCTCCTAATATCCAATAACATATCCGCATTTCTCGATTCCTTCCTTCCACCATCTTTGGCTTCCAACCAATCAACACACACACACACACACACCGGGGTAATATATTCGAACGCATAACTCTAGAATAGACGATTGAAAAACATTCCGACCAAGGGACACGTTATTCACCATCCCCACACCATCTATTAGAATTTCGCCCTTCCGGCAACGATACCACTCGCGTTCGAGATCAAACAATTTTCGTGCCGCGAGTCGAGCATCCTACAGATATTTTAGATGTCATGTAATAATTCGTTGATTTTTGTCAGACGATTCAGGGGAAGAGAAGGAGTTATCCATGTTTGAACAGGCAACGATCGTCGCTAGCGTTCCATCCAGGTGGCTGTTGAATCCTTCCTACATGCACACCTTTGGAATCACCGAGAATTACTTTATAATCGTGGAACAACCATTGGCGGTGTCTCTGACCACGGTAATATCATGCAAAGTGAAGCAACAACCGATGCGCGCCGCTTTAAAGTGGCACGAGAAGGAAAACGTAAGTGAAGTTAAAGGATATTTCACGAATTTTCCTTGTCTCTGATCGATCATTTCTATCGTTACAGACACTGATACACGTGGTTTCGAGGGAAACAGGATTGCTGGAAAGAACGTTCATCTGTGAACCGTTCTTCTATCTTCATATTATCAATCAATTCGAAACGCGTGATCGTGATTACGTGGTAGTGGATATTTGTTGCTATCGCGATTCGAAAATGTTGGATTGTATGTTCGTCGACGCGATGAAGGTGGTGTAGAATTGGTTTTTCTTTCGGTGAAATTAAAACACCGGCTAGAAATAGAGAATATCAGGTGGAATAATTTTGTTAACGATTGCAGAACTTGCATAAGAATCCTGACTATGCCAAGATGTTTCGAGGTAGACCTCTGAGGTTCGTGTTACCGATGAAACGTCCGCAATCGGACGTGCCATTGGAGCATAATTTGATCACGGTAAAAACGGTGAACCAGGGTCTGGAGGCTTTCCAATACGATTCTGTTAGATATGAAAATAAGTCTGATTCGAAGTTCATCGACGAGTCGAGCTTGAACGATACTCCTGTTAAAGCTAATCGAGATAAGAGGAACGATTATAAGAATGTTCTTCAGCGAAGAGCGGCTGCTCATAGACTTCCGGATGGCAATGTCTTCGTGAAACCGGAACTTCTTTGCGATTTGGGTTGCGAAACACCGCGACTTAATTACGATTCTTATCTTGGAAGAGAGTATCGATACTTTTACGCTATCTCTAGCGACGTCGACTTGGAGAATCCTGGAACGGTAACTGCATTCTTGTTTCTCGCAGAAATTTCACGCGTTTACCGATGAATTTTCTAGATCATCAAAGTGGACATTCTGGAGAAAACGAGGAAAACTTGGTGCGAGAAGAACGTTTATCCGAGCGAGCCAATTTTCGTAGCAGACCCTAATGGAAAGGTGAGAGAGAAGAAAGGAATTTGGATTTAGTGTATTGTTTTAGCTTTACATCGGTTCGTATTTTTGTTCTTTTCAGAATGAAGACGACGGCGTGATTCTAAGCTCTATCGTGTGGTGTGATAAAGAGACGCGCGCTGGTCTGCTGATTCTAGACAGCGTGACTCTTACGGAAATCGCGAGAGCCACCTTCGACACTCCTGGCCCGGTGCCAAAGTGCTTACATGGCTGGTTTACCTTGGAAAAGTAAAATAAACTGGGGCTCGAAATTGATCATCGTCGGATCTTTGGTTGTTCGATGTGAAAACGTGATATTTTCGATCAGTATTATACGAACATCCTTGATTATCTACATATATATTCTTTCAACTGTTTCCCAATTTTTTTCGCTCGATCGATAAATATGTTAAACGGTACGAGTAATTTGGGGCATCCGTGATAATTAAAGAAGGATATCAATGGTAAAATAATATGTATATAATATAATAAATTATTTAATGTCTTCTTCCGATTGTACAGTAAATGTACGTTATATTTGGCGATTAGACGAACGTAAACCTTCAATGATCGTGTAACGCAATAAATTTACAATAAAATGGGATGCATCGTGTGAATATTCGTCAGATGGAATGTAAAATGCCCTACGACCGTTTTTTATCTTAAATTAATATCGGCAGACGGTCGGATCCGCTGTCGTCTGGAACGGAAGCTCGTCCGCTTCTGGTCCTAGATACCCTTTACGAACGATTAATTAAGACGACATCGTTTACAATTATCCTGTAATTGAATAGTTTGTTTTTTCTTTTTCTAGTGAAAACCTCCTACGTTGGACGTTTGAATCGGTTAAAAAGAAATTCTAAATTAAACTTGAATCCTCCTGAAGCTTTTTTTTATTAAAAATGTCTCGCTTGTTTAAAATCAACCGATGAACGAATTAGAATAAATAGGTTGGCACAACCATAGTCATAAAATTACACACTACAAGAGCACTCAGCTTTCCTCCTTGATAAAATAACAACATCGTTTCGTTGTTCCTATTATATGTATAATACATTATTATATAATATCGATCACGTTTCACGATTCACGCGTCGTTCACAGCAATATTCGTATAGAACGCGAAGCCACTCGTTGGGAAATCACCGAAGCACCACATAGTTTAATAATACATAGTCCTCTCGAGAGGCTTCGTATAAAGGAGGATGATCCTTTGAGCACTGATATCACCAAGTCGAACGGATACATCGACGCGTCGTAATCACATTCACTCTAATCACACGCACGTGGTAACTCTCTCTATTGTTAGCGTTATTATTACTGTTATTATTATTATTATTATTCTGCAGAAGATAGCTACGGAATACGGAGAAGAAATAGTGGGTGGAAAAGATAAAAAGGAAATCAGCTAAAAGAGGAAATAAAATAAGAAAAAAAAAAACAAAAGGAAACTTGACTGTATAGACCCTGATATGAATCTTCGGTACCGAGTGCTTCTTCCTTCTACGCGCAGAAAGAACAATAAGCATGCTGAATCGTCTACCAATTTCCAAGCCTTGAGAACGTTTCGCCCTGCACGATAATCTTGTCCCCGAGATTAAGTACGAGAGGAGTTCGAAAGCGATCTTTGCGACTAAGCAAGCGGCTAGAGGTGGACTTGTTACTCGAGCTGGGAGTGCTCCATGCTCGTGGAAGGAAGGGAATATTTTATTCAAAAAGAAAAGAAAAAAGAAAAGAAATACGTCTCTCGTTCGGGCCATACTGCCTCTTCGTGGCAATACGACTATCACATTTTTGCTTCTACTTATCTCGCCCTCTCCCCCCTCCCCCTCTCTCTCACTCCTTCTTCCTCTTTCATTCAGACTTTTTCAACTTTCTCGCAGTCGACGGAAGCGATAGAGTTTATTGTGCTGACGTTCTTGCTTTCCGTGTCCGTTTCGCTTTTCGCGACACTCGACGTCGAAACACCGATATGAGACTCCTGGTGCATGGGCAGAATTCCAGCATTCGCGTCCTCTATTGCTTTCCTCAGCTGTGAACAAACGAGAGAAAAATCGTTCCAGATATACACACGTACGTACATTTCAACGGAATATCTTCAAGACATAGACTAACCTCTTTCAAAGCGACGACACCAACCAGCCTGCCAATGGCTGTCACGTAAGCGTGATTCACACCGACCATACTGAAAAGACTGTGTACTTTTAACAGAGACGTTCTTTCGACCAGCTGAAAGGGTGCAGGATCGATGTGACACCTGGAGAAATCCACCTCCAGCGCCATTTCGCTCTCTTCCCATCGTTTCTGATCCTCTGCTGACATATCTATCACCCTTTCACGAGGCTAAAATATTCAAAACTTATTTCTCTCGTCCTTATCCTGAAGTAGACATTAGAAAGCATCATATGCGGTTACCAGTTGCACTTTCTTCGAAGTAGCTGGACTTGGAGCTAACATAGGAGTGTGTGGCGGTACATCTTGACTGTCGCGCCTTGCACCAGCTCCCGTTCCAAGCTCCGGATCAGGATCCACGTCTTGCAGGGTGGCTGACTTGCGGAAAATCGCCTCGAAAGCCAGGCGTATCCTGGAGAGAAGGCCAAAGTATTTTCTCCAACGTCTCTAACAAAATTTCCTATGTCTGAGGTCTCAAGCGTATATTCTACCTGCTCTCCGCTCCGGTGACAGTTGTGTAAGGCGTAGCAGCTGGGCTGACCAGCGGACTAAACCCTTTCAGCGTGAACGAATTAGTCTTTTTCAGGATGGATTTCTTCGGTTGCGAGCCGAACACAGGCGAATGATAGGTGTGCTGAAAGGGAGCAAGTGTTAATTAGGATAAACAGAAGAGTCGCGTGATGACGCGAGTGCATCAAGTTAATCGAGCAAATGTGCACAATTATGCGTGACGTCAAGCGGGCGTGACTCACATGATCAGGAGCGGTGCCGTTGTTTGGAGACATAGTTAGATCGTTAACACTTTGCCGTTGCATTTTCAGAATGTCCGGTGCTGGTATCACCTCGAACCTCGACGGTCTCCTCGTTCTCTCTTGCTCCCTCAACTGTCGCTCCATCTCCTCTCTGGCTCTCTCCTCCGCCTCTTTGTGCCATTTTTGGGCCACCTGAACAGAATCAATTCGAAACCTCGAGCGCTCGTTACACACGAGAGGTTTATTCGTGGAAGTGACCAACCTGCAGCCTCCTCTCGCGTCCTATATGCTTCTCGATCAGTTTGATCAGTTCCAGCCTCTGAATGGAGCCAAGCAGAATCATCGAATCGGGATTATCGACCAGAGGAAAGCCACGCAGCTTGCGATTCTCCTTCAAGGTTTCCTTCAGCGTCTGATAGGTGATTCCGTGCCAAATATACCTCACGTCGCGTACCATGAAGTCTTCCACGTAAACGTTGTACATCCCTAGAACGATTACGATACAACTCCCCCTCCTAACACAACGTTCCTTTTCCAATTTCAACTAAACACCAAGTATTACCTCTTTATAAAAGGTGTATCGGTAAGCTTGATAAAAGAGAGAAGCTATATTTTAAACAGTATTTTCATCGATATTCACCAAGTGTGAGAAGATTTACCTGAACTGGAGGGGAGTAAATCCGGCAAGTAGGGTAGCTTCTTGATCAGAATGATGCTGTCGTATATGCTAGGCTGAAGGAGAGCAGCGATCGCGTTGCTGATCAACACGGCGATCATTATTGGAACGATATGTGTGATCTGGCCAGTCATCTCGAACACGATCACGCTAACGGAGATCGTATGAGTGACGGCGCCGGAAAATGCAGCTGCTCCAACAGTGGCGTAACCTCCTGTAGAGGAACTTTCCTTCAGACACACTTCCAGGGAAGGAATGTTTGCGGTTTCAACGAATTGAGATTACCTGGTACAATGGGAGTGATGATACCGCCGTAACGAACGCCGTTAGGAAACCACAAGGCCATAGCTTCGCCCACTGCTCTGCCTAACGCAGCGCCGATCTTAAACACAGGAATGAAGATCCCCGATGGAACGGGAACCGTGGAGCTTATGATGGAAAAGATGAACTGGAATGAAAAGATTCGCCCGTGGATCCTCGATCTTTCAACCGTTCCTCGTCTGTGAACGTCGAAATTTTACCGTGAACGCGACGAAACCGAACAATCCTATGAACACATCGGTATAGGTGGTAGACCAGTGTTTCACTATGTTCATCTCCTCGACGCCTAACTCTTGCTTGGTCCACGTGAAGTTGGTGAACAGACCGTACACTTGATCGTGTGTGTTCAAGTCACCGGCCATGAACTGGCCTAGTCCCAGAGGGAAAGATACGGACGATACCATCAGAGAAACGATTCCAGGATACAGGAAACGGCTGGAATTAGTTCAAACGCAGCAGTGAAGCACCCATCGTACAGAAACACGATACAGCGATCTGAAATATTAATCACTCACTTCTTCTGCAGGAAGCTGTTCATACTCTTGTTCTTCCTCATGAAGATCACGTACTGTCTATGCAACCAGACATAGAAAGCACCTCCTAGTCCGCTACCTACACCGATCAGAGCGAACACGAAGAGCTCCTGGGGATCGAAGGGAAAGTCCATGGTGAAATTGGTGACGAACATCGCGGTGATGGTTTCCTCGCGTTGAAACCAGATCGCCAGTAGCCGGAACATTGTGGCGCCGCAGACAGCAGCGAAGAATCCTCGCCAGTAGTTCCTCACAGCGAAATACACCGTGGTGACCTCGATGCTGAAGAGAACTCCTCCGATAGGTGCGGCGAAACAAGCTGCCACACCGACGGCACAAGCTGCAGCTAGCATCTCGCAGTTTCGACTCTCGTTCTCGTAGATCCCTTGGAAACTGGTGACCAGTTTCGAGAGCAGAGTGGCCACGATACTGGCGATGTGCACGAACGGACCTTCCTTGCCTAGTGGTAGACCGGAGCCCAGGGTGGCAGTCAGACCTATCACCTGTTTAGACATTAGGGTAGCTCTACATAGGGGCACGAGATCATGCAGAGGAAGATTTCGAAGGACGGACGAGGAATTAGGAGCTATCGGAAGGCTTCGATAAAGAATCTAACCTTTGCGACCAGAGTACGAAACGTAAGGTACTCCTTGAGTGCAACGCCACGCAGAATGGTCTTCATCTCTGGGATTCCGGAGCCTATGCTCTGCGGCGCAACGATATGCACGAAACCTGCGCTGAAGAGGATCAGGCAGACAGGCAAGGACACCCAGGCAAGATACTGGAGCGCCGGATGATGCGTCAAGTCCTGATAAAGCCATATCCTGGCTGGTGGAACAAGGACACGGTTAACAGACAAATCTTCGAGACGAAGTAAGGATTAACGACGTGGAAAATTGTGAAACCTTGGAATAGATTGAATTTTGCAAAAAAAAAAAAAAAAAAAAAAAAAAAAAATTAACCGTCGAGTAATTTCGCAGGAAATTGAATTTTTTTTTGTATAATCTTGTTAAACGTAGAGATCGTAAAGCTTGAGACTGACCGTTGTTGCACATAGAAATGCCACGGTCCATGGCGTAGCTGATGAGCGCCATGATCACACCGAGGAGAGCCAAGAAGACCCAGTCCTCCCCTAGCCTAGCTCCTGTATGCTTCCAGGCGAAGGCCAATAACGCAAGCAGCTTCCGGCATAGTGGTCCTCTTCTCGACTTCCGTAAATCCTCCGCCCTCGACTTGTCATACTTCCGCAACGCCTTCTCGTGATACTTGAGCTTCCGTGCCTCTTCTTTTGCGTACTCACCCAGATCCTTCGTGTAGCGACCATACATCTAGACGTATCACGATCATCGTCAATTTTCTTTTTCCTTCATTTCGAACCTCTCTCCTTTATTTTTGGATTTTAGCATTTTTTTTTCTCTTCTGCCTCGTTGAGGGAACACGATGCAATAAAATTCGCAGCAGTGCGTGGTGATACGTACCAAAGGATCGATATCCACGATCTTTCCTATCCTGACTAAAGAATCTCCGTTCACTTCTTTCGTTCACCGGCAGATCGAATATTCTCCCACGAAAAAATACTCCACGCGCGAACGTTTACGATCTCAAAGGTGTTTTCGAGCTAACGAAACGACGAACGCTCGTCTAATACGCGCGAGATCGACATCGTTGTTCTCGTTCGATTAACAACCGATCACGAGCGTCGAGGATTTTGTAGCTTCAGCTCGTTCAGATAAAATCAGTCATCCTCGACTGTGATTTATCTGACCCGTCGGAATCGTTGTTCTTTATTGCTCGATTATCATGCTGCTCTAACGAAAAAACACATTCCTCCTACTTGCAAGTCGTACAAAATTGCACAACAACGTGCTCAAAGCTGCCTCGATCGCAGATTCGAAGCGATTAATTAAAGAAAAGGGGGAAAAAAAAAAGAGATCGGTGCAACTATCGAGCGAGTAAGTGTATGGTAAACGAATTCAGTGGTACTAATCTGCGCGTTATTCTGTCGCGAAAATGATTTCGATAATGATTGTACGCGGGAGATTACATTGCCGACGATCGATCGTTTATGCGTGACTGCTCGAGATAACGTGTTATCGCACGAAAATTCTTTGGAAAAAATAATACACTACAAACACTACGATACGGAACAAAAAAGAAATAAGAAAAGGTGGGAGGGGGGAAGAATTGTACGGTTAATCTGTAAGTTATCACTTACTATTCGTCCTGATGAATGAACGGTGAGAATTCTGGGACAAAACTAATCGCAAATTCACAAATCCAGGCTGAATTAGTGAAACATCTCAAGATCTGACTCGTTTAAAGGTAGCCAGAGTATGAGCAAACAAATTCACATGGAATACGAAGAAAATAAGATTACAGAGTTCGACGACTTTGATTAGCTCGATCGAAATCGTGCATATCGGTGTTACTATATACATACATCGACGGTATTGAAAAGAATCGTGGAAAACATTTATAAAACACGCCAAACCTCTCACTTACGAGGTACTCATCGTTACAGACGAAATAGGCCCTGTTCAGGACGAAAGCCGGCATGAAAGCTGGATGAAGGATCCGCGATAGCTTCCTATCTGGCTCCTAATTAAAGGGACTCCGAATTCTTCGACCGATCGGTAAATTCAAGTCACAGACGAGGCGTTCCTCGTGTAGAGAACAGTTTTACGGGTTGTTCGCAGACCTTTGCACATTTCCTCCATTTGACAATTCGATCCTAAGTATCTTTCGACGGATCGACATTGATCTTTCGTGATTTTTACTGACAAATGAGAGAAAAATCAAAGGATTATTGCCCACTACCTTGATCCCCCGCTTATTGTTCCCACTTGGCAAACTTCGAAATTTCGATATTTTTGGCCACGACTTACCGCGAATCGTCCATTGCGTTTTTATTCTTCCCTTACGACGATTGCCAGGCGTCTACTTGTTACACCAACGGTCGACCAATTAACCTCGAACTTAACGACAGAGAACTAACGAGTGAAAAGAACATGGAAAATTAGTCTAAACCGATCTATCTAGAAATCTACACCACGATTCTAACATACAGAATTATCTTCACAATTTTATTCACATATTGTTCCCCCAGTTGCTTGTTTCTTTTTGTTATCTTTAAATTGCCTCCTTTTCCATTCTTCGTCTATCTAACGTCAAAAGAGATACTCCAGCACGATTGAATATTTGTTTTGTACGATTATTTCTGTCAGGCAGATTGGTATTTTCGCCGATGGTGGGTGGTTCAAGTGGTTCCAAGAAGGAGAAGACTAAATGAATATCGCGGATTCTCACAACGGGAGAGGATGCATCGTCGCGAATTTGCGGACGAACGACAACTGAACGACGCCGTTTTCCCTACCTTCCGATTCGAACTTGAGCCGCGATATTTGTTGAAATTTGGCAACAGTCAAAATCCTTATTTTTAGCGGTGCCCACCATCGGTCAACGACGGTCCCCTCTATTATCCATTGCTCATTAAACGTCCTAATCACCGGCGGCCGTGTCAGTTGCATCGATGGAACAAGGATAGATCGAAAAAGGGCGGTGCCTCGTTCTCTCCTCCTCCTCCTTCTTCTTCTTCTTATTCTTCTTCTTCTTCTTCTTCTTCTTCTTCTTCTTCTTCTTCTTCAGAGAGAGAGAGAGAGAGTTTCGCAATAGTGCAACACCTCGTGTTTATCGAAACGTTCGAAAAGCTCTTGGATCGTGAAAACGGGACGGAAATAACCGGCAATTTGCGGTACCGCTTACTACAAATTCTACACCCGATTACGTAGTTGTTACCGCTTCGACGTATGTATGATCCTGCGTGTTGAACAGCTCGCGAATATAACATCGACGTTTCATCCGTAGTCAGGTGAGAAATTTATGGAGTAGATTTAACACGTTCGAAAGAAATTCTCGAAATAATTTCAATTACCAACGGACGAAATTACTGTTAGGCAAATGTGTACGCACGATTGGTCAAAGATACGAGGAGATGGTATAGGTAGAGAAGTTAAGGTGGATTTTCATGTTTATTCCAAGTTGGATTCATCGTCACGTGAGTTTCAACGATAGTTAGAGAGGGTCAAGGTGTTTTACGCGGAAAGAGGAGAGTGAAACGAAGGCAAGAACGAACCGTGGATTGAAATATAGCGGACACCTGAACGAACCTGCGAATTTGACGTCAACGACGACCACGTTCCACTGGGCAATCAGCCCCCAACCCAATTTTAATAATTGACCCTAACCAATTTCGCGATACAATTAATAACGGCCTGATTCTGGTGGAAGCGTCGAATCGATACAAAATTCCATCGTCCTTCGCCATACAAATTACGCATTATCTGTCGCTTCTTTTTCTTCTTCGTTTTTTCTTCTTTTCACACTGGAAACTAGAAAAGGTGAGGACAGGTTTTTAGGGTCACGGCGCTACGCGTCTGTTTATTACTAAATGATGTTCGAGTCGCCTTGGAGTTCGAGCCTCTAATGGCCTGGTCCGTAATTTTAGAATCTAATTTTAAAGGCACGCGATTACAATTTACTCTAATTCGTATTTTTAGAATTCCATCATTCTTCTGCGGATAACTGTTATTCCTATCATTCCTCATTCGCGATTTACTCTACGCGTCCTGCGTACCTCTATTCACGCGGTATCATCCAAGAATTCCTCCCAGAGGAAAGAGAAAAAAATATTGGCACCGGTGTAACCGTAGAGCTTCGACAAAGTTATAAACGCACCCGCTTGTTGTTACATCTTCGAAATAACAACTGTATAATAACGCTATGGTAAACAACAGTCGCGCCTATCTTACGACACTGCCATCTGTTCGTCCATCTAAATCAATTTTCATATCTCCAAAATAACGTTCAGCCACATTTATAAATAAGCAAGAGCGTATCGTAAATATGGTTTCATATGGTGCAGTTCTACTCAGGCGGCAGTTAAGTCAGAAATATTTCACACGGGGGAGAAAAGAAAAATTGGATCGCAACGGAGATTCTTTCGTTCAACGAAATGGAGATGGTAATTTCCATCGAAAGAGCGGAAAATACGAAGAGTAACGCCTGTACCCGGATACGGTGCATCTGCATACCAGAGGAAAGCGATAAAGTGCGCGCGTTACACGCGTGTATGCGCGTGTGTGTGTAACAGGTCGAGAAGAGCGTACGGTGGAATCGAACCCGCGTGTCACGTGAGGAAATTTGCATGCTGGTCACGCGTCTCGTATAAACGTAACGAGTCCTTAAGCGCTCATTCATGCAGATAAAGGCATTGCTTAGAAAGGCGTCGCTGCAATGGTCCCTTTTCCGTTTGTAGGATTGAGCCGCGCTTACGCGAAATCATGAAGATTCCTCCGGTGAATTATCGAACGAGAAATCGTCTTTTTCTATCGGCGAGATCGTTCTCTATCTTCGACCAGCTCTGACCCAGAGAAACACCAAAGACAAGTTTCCTAAGGAATGAGCGACACGACGACGGGAAATGTATATACACGTCAGAGACACGTGAAACCTGTTCAACGAATGTTTCGAACGTCACGACATTACGTAAGCAATGCACTTTTATGCAGCGTGGTGGAAGAAGAAAGAAAGAAAAAATGAAGAAACGGTAGAACGACGTGATAACGCCGCGGTAGGTAAACCAAGGGACGGTTCGCAAGCCGAACTGAAAACTGGCTCTAAAATTGTCTAATTTCGCGTGGAAGTGGACTAATGCTGATTTCGTGTCAAGGTCGATGCACCATCCCAACTGACCAACGAGAATCTGACATTTTATTGACATTTGTGAAACCTGTTCCAGGCTGTGAGCGACAGACGTTAGACTTGTTAGGCCAACTGTACGAAACGGTTCTTACGGACAGGAGGAGGAGAAAAGGAAGAGAGAGATATAGGGTGCAGGCGGAATATCAGTTGGACAGAGTGCACGACAGAGCTGACAGGGATCGTGACCCGTTATTGCAAATCGTTCTCGTGGAACGTTTATTTAAAATGTAGTCTCTCGCCCACTTGGCAATCGTTCAAAGGTCGCGCTGTTGTCCACCGTACCGCCGGAATCGTGATAAAGAGAAAAATGTCTCGAGGGAACCTGTCAACGCCTGTTCCTCTCCGTCGATTTATCTTCTATTTTTCATACAAGAGATTTTCTGTAGACGTCGTTTAATCAAATTATTCGAATAAATGTTACACGATAGAGATGCGCGTGTGTGCTTGGCTGGAAACGAATTGCAGGTACAAAGGGGGAGAATGAAAGAAACGAAAAGCGTATCGCGTATATTGGCAGACGTCTACGTCGTCTGGGATTCGTCTGCTAGCGAGCAACACGGTTTAATTATAAATCTGTCCGGCATTGGTTCAACGGCATCAGCAGTAGACAGGGGGCTAGTCCTCGCCAAATTCTCATTTCCCATTGAACAACCGTCGTCGCCGTCGCCTATCCAAATGAAATTCTTTTCTCGACGAGAAGTAGCGAAGGAAGAAAAAAAAGAAGCAACGCAACGATGCATTCGTGCAAACTGCATCGATATATCTTTCCAAGTGCATGCACAAGATGCAATCACGATGCAAACGAATGCATTGGAGAAACGCAGAGAATCAGGATAGATTCGCTTACAATCGTGTTAATGTAATCGAAGGGATCGAAATCCTGTTGCTCCTCGTCCGCGTTCGGCGGAGGACACGGATAGAAAGCTTGCGAAGGTCTGACGAAGAAAACAAAAAAAGAAAGTAAAACATTGCAGAATTATGCGAATTATTCGTCTCGGTGTGGCACCAACGTGTTACGATTTATTTCTTTTAGATCAGTTGGAGGAAGTAAAAACGCGTGTGATGGATACCTGTGCGGTCGGTTCCGGCGGTTTTCCCGTAATTTCGCCATGAGTCTGGTGAATTCCTCCCATTCCCTGTCCACTTCCTCCTCGCTACCATCCGGATGATAGTGAAGAGTCTCCTCCAGGAGTTCCTTCTTCGTCGTTTGATTCGCCATCGTGTGCGCTTCGTAAAATACAGAAATTCGATTGTCTATCTGTGAAATTCTCTTTCTCTGAACGTGTAGCACCACCGTTAACTGTAGTTCCTCGAGCCTGATGGATTACGTAACCCCGTGGAAACCATAAAAATCATCCTCGAAATCCGTTTGACCCGCTCTTTCCGTCTCTTTCTCACGAGGCGATCGATAACGGTAGACTTAAGAAAATTTCCGCACGAGCAAACGGAGAATATTCACGCCGAGGTATCATCGTTTCTTCGTAGAGGATGCTCGTCGCAAGCGAGAAGAAGAAGCGTCGATTCTCGAGGCTCTCTCCGCGGTCAAGATGCGCGATAACATCTCTCTCGATCGTTTTATTTCATTTCCGTTTTTTCTCTCTTTTTCGCTTGTCTCTGTCGTGGATAAGAATGGAATAATCGGGAAGAAACGGGGGCACCGATCTTCCTGGTACTTTCTCGATTCGTCGAGTCCGTGTGACACTGACACTGACACTACGCGGCCGGAAGGAAAAATTGGCAAAAAGAAGCAGTTTAAAGCAATTGAATCGTAGGCCGGACCGTCGCACACGAAGCCAATGAGTCACACTGACAATGAGAAGAGAGAACCACCGTGCGGACCTCAGATGGGAGGGCCTGGTCCAATTTACCCACTCATTAGCCTCGCTCTCGGACTGTTGTCGACGTCGTCGCGCGGCTACGCTCTCGCGATTTTCCCCCGCGATATCGACGCTCTCCGTTGCGTTGCCGCGGACACCTCTGCGGTGTCGCCGCGTGGACACTCGCGATCGCCATTTTCTCGAGCTCGCAAAATTTTCACGTTCGTCGAAGAATGGACGGAAAACCGTATCAACTAAAATTTCCACCTATCTCTGGTTCTGGTATACTCCAAGACTGGAATTCCGAAAAGGCGAAAGGTCGATTCTACTTTACGATCGAATATTTTCCTCGAAATTTTCTTGTTTCTTCTTGTTTAGCGAGCTAGGTCGTGCTTTCGTCGTAGTTTCAGAGAAATTATCGAAAATATACAGATATATTTTCGTTCGACAGCGAACAGAGACAAAGCGACGAGAAGCACAGGGTCTTATCGGTGAGATTTCTAGTAGCGACTGTACGGTAGCCGTACACGGCAATTGGCCACTTCCCTCAACGAGGGCTCGTAGGAAGCTGCCTTCAAAGTCATCAGTTATCATTGATCAAAATTACCACGTAATTTGATGAATGGCTGTCTTACCCGATGCCGGCACCGAGCTCCGATCGATGACTCTCTCTCTTCTCTGTCACTTTACGCACGGGTGTTTCCGGTTCTGTCGGCTCGTTCTTCCAAATAAAATCAATTCCTCGATTTCTAAATCCGTCGTCGCTCGTAAAGTTTTCCTTAAGATTGTCCACTTTTCCCGTCCAAAAAAAAATCCTCTACGATTTGGAACTCTTTGGAGGCAATAGCACGACAAAATCGAAAGCACCTAATTACCGCATTCTAGCCGAAGTCTAATTAGTACGTACCTTTCCGTGCGTTACAGACCAACGATTAACGGAGCACGAAGGCAAATTGTTCGTATTTATCGGGCAACCATAGCTACGCTACTCGAGTCGAGCCGTAAATTCGCGTGTTTATCCCGAAAAGCAAAGAGATAGCAGATAATGGACCGGAAAGGATCGCCGACTCGAGTAAATTTGTCTAGACGAAGGAGTACGTCAACACCACCCGCCAGTGGCAATTATTGAATCTCTTCGAGCATCTCTTTTATGCGTAAACGATGAGAATATTACCGGGAACCGTATAAAACGAAGAAGAAAAAATATGTACTTTAATAACGTTACGCCGCATCCTGCGGCCTGTTTGCGTTCCATTTTACGAGCGCGGCATGCAGGTCTCGCGCAGTTCTTAGGAAAAAAAAGGAGCAACCAACGAGGAGATTTTATTTTTAGGTATCGAGGAACACTGGAACAACAACTGCATCAACTTCTGCTTGTTCATCCATGGAAGGTGAATTATCACTTTAACGTCAAATCAAACGCGAATCGCGTAAGAGTTTGGTAAAAAGAAGGGGAAAAAAGTGTACAGTTAACACGTTAACAACACATGTTAAGTGGCTGACAAAACGTCAAGTGACATATGGTAGCGTAATCTTTCCAAGATCCCGAACTTCTTCTTCTCATCCGCGCCGATGTTTCTAAAGTAGTTGAACGGATAAAAAGAAACAACGAGGTGTCGTTAACCCATTTGCATCGTTTGAAAAAAAGTGACAAATAGGCTCTTAACGTGAAATTTTAGCAGTCTGAGATTATTCACTGTCTGAATGCACGCGTATATATGTATATGCTAATGATGCAAATGGGTTTTTGGTTTCACTTTTTGTCGCTATTCGACGGAATAACACTCATAGTCCGTTTGTACAGGTCGCGAACGAAATCAGCTTGTCGACAATCGCCTCCGTGAACCGTGCAATTAAAAGTAAAACGCAATTTAACCGTTAATTACTAGGTAGGAATATTGAACGAAGCCACTTTGAATTTATGACCTGTGTAATTTACAGCGGCGGGAAAGGCTGACGAGCGGTGTGAATTCTTTCCGGGAATATAATTGTTCAACTACGTCGGTGAAACGACCATTCCGATCCTGGAAAGAACAAACACGCGCGCCATTACGTCGCCCTAAGTTTCTACGTAACTTCTCGAGAAGCTTTTGTTGCCTTCCCTCGAAAAATTATTTCCCACCGCTTTGCATAATTCTCCGTACGTTTTTGTTTCTTTGTGGACCCGCCGGCTATTGTCGGGCTTGTCGAGAACAATGGTCAGAATAATTTGACGATTTATCTATTCCTCTTTTCCTCGCACAAACAGCGAAGTTGTACAAAGTGTTACCTTTTGGATTTTGGTGAAACTTGGTAGATTCGTAGAGAAGAGAGAGACCTCCTTTAAACTACCTTTATTAATCGAGAAGATCGGTATTATCTTGCGGTGTACAGATGAAAAATTTGGATCGTTGTATAGAGACTCAAGATCTGCGAAAGATGAGACCATAGTTGCTCGACAAGTGTCACCATCGCGGATGTCCCATGGGTTCACGACCCCATGCCGGTATATTAGAGCAGTGAATTAGTTAATGTCAGTCACATGGCCGAGCAAGAGAATTACCTTCTCTCTCGTGATGCGTCAACAGTGCATACGATTACATTTTGGAGAAGATCGCTTGTTCAATCATTGGCCCTTCCTTCCTGTTTAGCCACTGGCTTTTGTTCTTCTGTGAATCATATTTATTTACTCCTCGATAAAGAAGAAGATGAAGTAGAGGAACCGTGAACTACGGTGTCTACCAGCAGCAGTTACCAGCGGAAAGGAAGAGCTCGAACGAGCAGTAATTCTCGGAGTAAACAGGGTCTAGGACGAGATAAACGTACGTGCATGCGGGTAGCCTGATCTAATGAGATAAATCTGATTAACGATTCCCCAGGACGATTAGGAAATTACACAGAACGTACAATCCATCGGAAACAAAAAAGATATATACAAATGAGTCCGTCGTTTAGTTAGATTTATTACCAATTTAATCGCGTATATTCTCCCGTCTTCTTCGTACAATCGTTCCTCCGCGTTCTTCGTTTTTTTCTTTTTTTCGCGCACGTGTACGATTATCCCCATTTAGGAGAGAAAAAAAACCCTTCGTGCGTGTGTTATCGCGACGAAAGGAGGAAAGAGCAGAAAAAAGAGGAAAGAAGGAGAAATAAGATAGCCCGAGCACGCCTTTGCAGCCTGCTCGATGATATGTGGCAACAAAACAAAGCGCGTCGATAACTTTTGAACCCCCTTTTACGTCTCCAGCGTGCAAAACACGATTCCGTCGTTTCTTCTTTCTTTGATTGTTCCTTTCCGACTTTGAAGAAGTCCACGGGTCAAGCAGAATTTTATAAGAGCCAATTCTCCAAGGATATCGCGAAACGAAGAGTATGCGATCGTATTCAACGATATTTGCTTCGTTGTTATTTTTCTTCTTCATTTTACAACTCAACGATGATCTCAATTTTCGAATAGAAAGCGGTACGTTTACAGATACATGACGAAATTTCTATTCGACATTTCTGCTCGAAGCTGATACGCGACACGCATAACCGAAAAGTATCGATTCTGTCGGGCATACAAATTTACGTCTGATCATCTCTCGTCAAGGCGATATTCTTTTTTATGACGAATAGAAATGATCCTCGTTTGCAAAAGTAATCCGAAAATTGCCGCAACGCAACGCAACGCCGATTATAAAATTATAGGACAGGCAAGGCGGTTGGTTTGTCCACGATAAGAGGGCCACCGAGGATCTCTTGTAAAAATTATCTCGGATCAATTATGCTCGCGCGTTCTTCATTTCAGTGGGCGATAAGAGGTTGAGGCAGACGCGGAGTAGTCTGCGTGTCTCCTCGATAACCCTGTTTACCACTAAGGGAAAATGAAAAGATCCGTTGGTCGACCACCCCTGATAGCTTTGCGCTTTATGAGAACAATAGATAACTGTTACGTCGAAAAACCGTCAGAGACTTGAAAATACAACATCCAAGTACCTGTCGAACTGAAACTTGAAAGAGAAAAGAGAACAGAAACATCGATATCGCGAGAAAAACTTGATCGCTTGAAACTTCATTGTACGACCAATTAAAAAACGGCACAGCTAATTTCTACGAGTGCTATACACGACAATCCTAATCTCTGCGATATCATCCTTGTGAAATAATTGCACGACGAGGTGTGTAAGCACGAGAATTCTAACGAGGATCGAATTTCTTTAATTCACGTGATTACCAGATAAAGTTTCCATCGACGATAAGAACCGACGAAACGAATAATCCTGATCGCAGATCCATCGACAGACCATCCTATTTTATGCAAAAGTCCCTTTCGTGTTGTTGTCCACTCGATGATCGTAGCTCTCGATCAGTAATCAGTGCAATCGAGATCCCGCGTGTAAGTCCAAGGCCGTTTCAACATCATCATCGACCAACGATCAGACCGCAACACGCTGGTTATATCATAGCGAGCATCGTTTCCATTAAATCGGCGAAACGGACACGCGAACCTCGTGTCCCCGCGTAGCGTATAAACATTACGCGAAAAAAAAAAAAAACAGATATGTTATTAACGAGTGCATTGTTTCGTTGTTAGAATCGAGGTAGGCAATATGAGGTAAAAAGAAACGTTCGTAAAAAAAGAAATTATAATATTCTCTCTTGTATGAAGTATAAAAATACGCTTGCACCCTTTTGTACTGAGAATTTGGCGATCTTGCGGTGGATACATTGTCTCAGAATAAAGGCACCTTCTTGCCATGGACGAAATCAAGATGTAATACTGTGCTCACCGGTGCGTCAATGAACAACAACGACAGAAAAATAACAACGAATTATCTAAAGAACACGAATGGTGCACTTTAACGTCCAATTATCCTAAACCGCTTTCTTTGCAATCAGTTTCATAGGTTGCACTCCCATTAGCTCAGCGAACTCTTTGGACGCTTGCAGCTGATTAGGATGGTAGGTGATGCCACCCTCTTTGTCCACGCGTGCCATTGACGCCTTTTCCGGGTCCCCAGCGATTATAACAGGCTTATCACTGACGGTAGGCAGGTCCCTTAATTGCTGCAAGAGTTTACCCAATCTCTCCTCCGATCCAGGACCAAACGCCGCCGGATCGACGGCCATGAAACACTGGCCGAGATTAGCAATTTTGCTCTTGTTCTTCCACTGTCTGATATTAGAACCGAATTCGCTCCCAGAGAGAACTCCACAAAGAACCTCGACCATCAGACCCAATCCGTAACCCTTGTACCCTGAATTATTCTCTTCCCCGCCCAGAGGCATTAACAAAGATGCTTTGTACGCGTCCTCGGAGTCTCTAGTTGGCTTTCCGTCAGTTCCAAGTGCCCAACCCTCGGGAATAGGCTCCTCCTTCCTGATAGCCAGCTCGATCTTTCCTAGAGCTACGGCTGTCGTCGCCATATCCAGGACGAAACTGTCACCTCCTGCAGCTTTCATTCCCAAGGACAGAGGATTCGTGCCTAAACAAGCTTTCTTGCTGCGTGTTGGAGCCATCAGAGGACTGGTGTTCGTACAGGTGAAGCCTATCAAGCCTTGCTCCACCGCCATTCTCGTGTAGTAACCGCAGATACCGTAGTGATTCGATCCACGAACTGACACCATACCTATACCGAATTTCTTCGCCTTTTCCATGGCCATCTCCATGCAGAATTTCCCAACCACCTGGCCCAGCCCGTTGTTTCCGTCCACCAGCGCTATAGCCTGGAAAGAGTTTGATAAACTTTGCGACCAAGTCTGGATAAGCGGGTAGCTTTTCAGCGACAGCAGAGAAAAAGTCGTCCGAGTTCAGAGAGTGTACAGTGTTTTTGGCAGTGTTTATCTGAAGAGAGTTATACTTAATTTCAAAGGGTGAGATAAGCGAATCTATTTCGAAATTCACTATCTGCTATCTCTCTGCTTTTCAATTAGATTGCCGCTCTTTTCTGTGTCATCGGAGAGATCTCTCTTGCTCCGAGTGTGTATTCAGCGAAATTTTCGTAACAGAATGGACCAAAGAGGAATGAAGTATTTGCGGCTGATTCAGGCCGAGATAACGCGTATTGCCTGACAGTGGCGCGGTCTTAAAACGCGGGAAATATAAAGTAAACCGGTGGAAGCCGGATTCCAAAGACTGTACAACGTCTCTGCTGTCCTGGAAGTTGAGTATTTTCACTCGCGAGACTGTGTACGACGAATGCCGCCGCGGAGGACGATCAATTAACACCGTGACTGTGCCACTCCGTTCTTGCCCCTTAAGAATAATTCAATCAACTGTGAGTTACACAGTTTCAGAGAAGACTGAACACGGTAAATTGAATATATTACGCTCCTTCGTCCCGATCAGCCTCGTACAACGTTACTATTCCCACGTGTTTGCCTATCCATTCATCTACACGGCTTTAGCGTGAAACGAAACAGATAGACACACACTACGAGATCTATCGTAACATCGTCTACGAACCGTGATCTCTGTCGTGCATAAACATCGACCTCACAACTATGTCTCTCCAGTTGATTAAACGAACAATTAATTCACCGACCACGAACTAACGACGTTGAATCTTTAAACAGCAGTCAACCGAAAGACCGAGAGAGTAAAAAAGCACTTAAGAGCGCTGCTAAAAGAGGTTTACGATACTCCAAGTACACAGTCTCGATTCGCCAAAGTACGATCTTCTGTATACCTGAAAATCAGTGACGACCTTCGGCTTGGCCACAGGATCTGTCATCTCGTCCTTGATATCCTGCACGTACATTTGCATTCTATTCATTCCGTGGCTAAAATGACCGCAGTAGTCGGCGGTCATCAGGTGATGACCGACCGTTCGACCATCCTCAGGTGTCGTGCCACTCTTGGTCAAGCACTCGGCGATGAATCTGATCACATCCTCCTTAGGCACCACCATTTGCTCTGTAGCCCGATTAGAGGCCATCCTCGCGATTACAGGGGCCAATTTCAGAGAATATTTCAAACTCGATGCGTTGCTGCACGCAGCCAGTAGACTTCTGTGCACGTTCGACATGATTGTCCGCCTCTGAATTCGCGACTCGATCGAGATTGATTAATCAATGTAAATCCTCCAATCGGTGTGATCGTGAACTTTCGTTATCGAGGACCAAAGCGAATAAGCGAATTTCACCGATCCATCGGGAGAAGCGACGTATGCCGAACTGATCGATTCTTCGACATAGGTTATCGCTGCTCTTATCACAGCCAAGTTAAGATCTCATTATCACACACGCGACAAGGTCACGATGTTTTTTTACGACGATGGAGTAAGAAATAACAGTGATTTCAGTAAGTTTCTCTCGCTTCGTGCGTTTGAATTTACCGCTGTGTGAAATCTGCACTTCTAGTTGCCTTTATTGTTGCGTAACTTTTATCGTGGATTCTTCGCAGTTGTATTGTCCACGGATTTATTTACGACTCGCGAAAAGGATATTTTTCCCGATGTTGTTCGATGCCCGATAGAACGATGGTTTCTTCTTCCGTTAAATCACGCGATAGGGTACGAACAGCTGATTCATACGTGTAGATCGTTGAAAAACTTTCGCGGAGCGATGAGACACGTTGGACAAGTCTCGCAACTCCACTACTTACGTCAGCTCTCTCCGTGATACATATTGGTTACACTGACTGACGTCGATCAAGCGGGAACGTTCAAACATCGAGAGATATCACCGCGAATTTTCCGTGATGTTTCGTGATACATCAGTCGAATTGATCCTTTTCATTCTTATCGTACATTCTTCTTTTCTCTCCAAGTTTAATCTTCAA
>NW_017100187.1:2352502-2413229 GCF_001263275.1 Habropoda laboriosa | reverse complement strand
TTATCCCGTGGTCGTACACAAGACCATGGTGTTTCACGTAAACGCAAACGAACGAGGTTATATGCATCTTATTACAAAGTTTCTTTCCTTCTGCGACGATAAAACTAGCCGGTATCATCGACAACGCGTATCACAGAAATACGTGTAAACTGTCGAGAAAGCATATCTAGCCAAATACGTTGTCTTTTTTAGAATATTTCATTCTTCGTTCGGAACTTTCGTCGCTGAATCACGCGACATCGTCGTTCGATGTATACATCCCCTGGCATATTGTGCTCTTGTCTCGGTTCCAAAAATTCGAAAATTAGCGTCGAATCCAACGATTAAGCGTAACGCAAAAGGTGGCCAGATATATTCTCTCTGCGAGCAAATAAGTAATCGAACGGAATTTGTCCGAGTCGTCGCTTATCGAACGTTCTTATCGATCCCAGCTATCGGTTACTTAAAAAGCAATTACCAATTTCCATCGTCGTTCATTACCACGCGAAACTGGCGGAAATATGTGTAAATACAAATGGAAACGGTCAATTGTGAATTTTATACTGGTTTTATTAATAACTGTACAACGTCTTCGAGGTTGCCAGTATTTCGATAGTGAATTCTCGCGCGCGATAGCGCCGATTAACGGTATCAATAGTAAAAAAAAACGATTATCGACGGAGGAGGAGCATATGCCATGGGGTCGTAAAGCGTACGATCTCGCAGATAGGCGCGCAAATCCCAGGAATAAAATGCGTATACACGACTGTCACGGTGTACGGGTTGCAAGGCAAACCAGCTGGTCCGGCCGCAAAAAATCGACAATCGACCCCGCGTTTCCGCGTGCAATCTCCGCACCGCGCACAACCTTACGCAACACACATGCGGAATATTCGGCACGTTCCGCCGACGCGCTCTTCCTGTCGCGCGATAAAAAGCAAAAAGGGCGAAAAAGAAAGCAAAGAGGAAGAAGGAAAATGCTCGGTTTCGACGAGAAACGAGCGAATACTTGGGGCGAGTGTTTTAGAAACGCGGAGGCTGGAATTATTCGAGCAAAGTGGACGAACGCACACTTCTAAGAAATTTCTGATTGGAATTTGAAAGGAGGTGTGGATGTCAAAGAGAGAAATAACTTGGGAAATTGTAAGTTCATCGCCAGTTGGTATCACCTGCGCATCGTTACAGTCAACCGTCAATATTTGCGTTCCGGTTATATATGCGAGGTCGTTATATATAAACTCGGCTCTACATACTACTATCTGGTTGTACGTAACAACAAAGAGGCTCTAGCTTATCGTTCGCGAAATTAGGTTGGCAGAGTACGTTCGAAGATTGATCCGGCGATTTTCAATGCAAACCAATTTCAATTCTAACAAGAGCGAAATTGTCGAAAGGAGAAGAAGAAAAGGAAATTGTTGAAAATTGCTGGATTTTTCTGTGTACAACTGTGTACAACTGTGTACAACTGTGTGCAACGAGGGCGGAATAACAATCGAGTAGATACATATAATTGCGCGTGTCAAACGTAAGAGGGAGAACAGGTTTTCCAAACGTGCAACAATCGTGCTCTAGATATGCCGATTATTATCATCTTTCCATCGAGAATCGTTATCGTGTTCATACGTTTCATCAAGGACGGCTCGTATGACAACGCCGTTCCAACTATATAATCGCGACGATAATTAGACCTGTAAACTTTCGTTCGCCGTTCTAATCGCGTCTCTGAAAAAGCCGTCAGTTCCCTTTGAAACGTATCCTACGGGAAGACCTTGGGACTCGGGATGCAACGAAATTTTCGCGACAATTATCCGCCACGTTAATCGAGGCGTTAATTTCCTTTCACACCGCCTCATGTTTCTACCAAGTGTATAAAATCCACTTTCGATGTAACGTAACTGATGGATCGGTCGTTGCGGTTCAGTGAAACGAAATTATCGAATTACCGGCTGAGCAGAATAAATTTATGGTATTTAACCCGGTTCGATCGATATTCACCGATATGTCTCAGACACGAGATAAAACGATTGATTTATACCACGGTGAGAACCGACTGAGGATAAACGAATTAACGAGCGGAGAAGGGGGAAGGTGGCTTAATTAATACGCGTTATCTCGCCTTCTGATCGAATTAGAAATTGGCTAATCGCCGCGATAACTCGTTTAGAGAGACACACGCGTGATATTTCTTCTGCATACAATCACGCTATCCTGTCGCTTCCTAGTTGCCTCGACTCGCCCTAATGAAAATTATGCGAAAAAGAAAAGGAAAAGGAGACGAAAAGAGACTTCAATGGACATTGATAAATAGTAAACTGAAACCTATGAATGTCCCTGTAGTTAGAGTGTTACTTCCCCTCTATAGCACTTCCTGCTTTATAAATAATCAACGAACTTCAGAACTTTGTTCGAAAGGAAAAACTCGTGGTTTCGTTTAAAACGAGGAATGATAAATCGGCGACCTTGAAGGCTCGGGGAAAATATAAGCGTAACTTCTCAGAAATGACGAACATAACCTCAGATACCCCGGGCGGTATAATGAGCAGAGAGAGAAAGAGAGGGAGAAGAAAAGTTAGCTGCTCGAAACGGTCTAGTTCACGTTTCAACGATCGAAATAATGGTCGATATCGCTGTTATGTTATGTTTTTTTTTTCTTTTCGCTTATCGTACAAGAATCTTCGGGCAAGGAAAACCGCATGCTCGTTTGGGTAAACTCGAGATAAATTGCATAACTCGGAAAAGCGGTGCTTGCAGCAATTGCATCATAAATAATCGAACGCGTTACGTCGCTTAACGTGCTCGCGGCGAAGGAAAAAACGGGAAAAAAATCGAAGAGTACTGCGTTGCCTGTGAACGCACGCCGGAAGAATCGAGCAGGTGAATAAGTGAGAAAGAGGAGGAGGAAGGACGTTAATCGGCGTTAATGAGATGACATCATCGATGCGCGATCGCCGATTCTATTTCGAAAGAATCGGGGAAAGACGCGAGACGATTATCGAATCAATTCCCAACGTCTGGACCAAGTTTCGTAGAGAAAGTGAAGATGAAACGAAGATAAAAAGACAGTTCTAGAAGCTAGGCAAGGTGGTCTCAACGGAGAAAAATGAATCTAGCAATTTTCACTAGCTCGATCAAGTTCATCGATCTAACAGATAGTACTACGATAGAGTGAAATAATCAATGGACGTGAATGAAACGTAAATAAGAAAATGGCGCGGTGCGTGAGTTACTCCAACGATCGTGAAGCGTAATTGAAAGATACGAATGAAAGACGAAGATCAATGGGTCTGAGAGAAAGATCGATCCAGCGGATCGACGCTCCAGAAGACAGGGAAGAAGAAAAAGGCACGAGAGGTTCCTCGACAGGAGGATGTAATTTACCGGTTTTTGTTTCTCCCGTGTGTCTGCCAATAACTGTTTTCGCCTAGCCTTTCGGAGGATGGCAAGCGGCGACAATCGTCGAACGATCTACTCTTTCGTCTTCTCCGCGTGAAAATAGATTTCTTTCCTCGAAAGTGTGAAAAACTGAACGAGGAATTTCTCTTTCGATTTTCTCACCTAACGTACACTTTCGTCGAAGGTAACCTCCCTCTCGAGTAATTGAAACATTTTCGTAGCTATTTTCACGTGCAGAAAGAGAAGGCGAAGAATAGGAATTTCGAGAAATGGCAATCTGCCCCGGAATTTCGTGCAGAACGTTTCGAAAGTGACGCGTTCACCACACGAGGCCGCATTGTCCACCTCGTTCGATATATCACCACTGTGACCGACCATAACGCTGTTGCAAAATCTCCGCTGACACGCGAGGGTAGGAAGGAAAAGAGCGCGTTTTTCTCCTAGACGCTTCTTCTGAATCTGAACGAAAGGTGCGGCGACGATACGTCGTGATTTGTTTTCAGATCGTAAACGAAGATTCGCGTTACAAACCTTGGACTTTTTTATCGATGTTCTAATAAAACGTTTGCAAACAGAGAGATCTCTAATATTAAGTACTATTAATTTATACTCGTTGATTAAACAGACACGAGTCAATTGAAACTGCTCCCATTCGTACTACGCAGGAACTTCTCTGATAAGGAATATTAGGTCACTGCAGAGATTCTATCAGAGTTTGTTATTTATTACAAGTTAGAACGAACGATTTCGCTCTGTTCAATTAACCGTACAAGATCCACGAATTCGAACAGGCTTTAGAAATTCCACGGAACGTGAACATACACGCAAATTCTCCGATAAGAGACGATAGTACGCTCAGCTGCTCGATGGAAAAGCACCTGTAGCACGCGTTTAGTCGAAATTTCTCGATTAGAGAATAACACACATCAGCGTTTGTCAAAGAACTAATGTAACGTTACACAGGGAAAGTTCTGGCACGCTGTATTTGCGTACGGTAGCTCGATGAATATCGGTCGCGATCGAAACAGACCTGTTGAGAAACGATGCATAACAGGTTCCGCGAGTGAACACGTAGGTGCTCCCTCCGTCTACGATTCGATAAATTAACCAAGGCTAATCGTTAAGGTGGCGATCAGCTGACGATCAGCTGAATGGGGGTCTCTCGTGGTGAGAAGAAAGCGTAGGCTGCACTGTGTATTATTGAAAATGCACGCGAGAAAGTGGCGTAGCACGTGGTCTCCCCGTCGCGGACGCATAAATCGCGCTCTAAGGCGAACTCTATTCGCGGCTAGCAACGCGCCGTGGCCAAGAATAAACATGAAAATAGGTTTGCAACCCTTGGTTCGCGTCGCTTTTGACTCACCTAGCCACGCCACTTTGCTTCTTCACCGATCGAACAACAATTAATCCTCCTGTCGTTAATCGTAATTCGGTTTATCTATTGCGGACGAGAAGACAGTTTTATTGCATCGTGTTCATCTCGGCGGGGAAACGTATTCACTGGATATATTTTTATTGAAAAGATAATCATCAGAGTGGTGGAAAAATATAAAGACAAATATTATTGTGGGATATTGAGGAATTAGACTTACCAAAGTGTTCTGATATCCTAGGCCATACTGTTGGCTCCCCTCGCTGTCAGACGATGCCATATTGGATCTTCGATCGGTACGAGATCGACGTTGAATGATTTTTGTAGAATCACCGCGACTCGTTTAATTAACAAGTCAAATTAAGACCAAGACAATATGTGTCGAAGGGTGCGGAGATACAGAGAGAGAGAGAGAGAGAGAGAGAGAGAGAGAGAGAGAGAGAGCGAGAAAGGAAGGGAATAGAGGAAGGAGGTTAAGTCCTCGAGCTAGATCGACACTTCACTTTGATGGTTATTACTCGTTAAACCAGACAACTCTTTCTTCCTCTTCCTCTCCTGTCTCGCCAGCTTATCGACAACGATCCGAGCTTTGGACGCATTTATCGTCTCCCCCGGAACGATCCTACTTCCCCCTTTTTCTCAAGCAAACACACCACCGTTCACCGAGTATCCTTCGCTCGCGTACGCACGACTAGCCCCGGAAAACGCGATACTCCACTCTGTTTCCCCAGTATCCATAAAGCACAGATAGGTGGATGATTCGACGCGTGGGACGTGTCGTCATACGGAGAACTTCTTATTCGTCACACGCGGTTCTTCCGTACCTCACCTCTTCGGAGCTCGCACGAAACCACGCGCTTCTTCGATCGCCAACATTCCAATCGACTAGGCACACTAAACTATTACGGCCAATAACCAGAAGAAGAAGAAGAAGAGGAGGAAAAAAAAGATATCTATACGATTTCAAACACTAGCTGCGGCAATATCCACTGAGAGACAGACGCGCGCGTTGACCGGGTGCCGCCGAACTACCAAACAGAAAGAAAAACAACGCGCCCCACCACACCGTCACGAAAATTCTATTCGTCGTATGTATGTTATAAACCGCTGTGTATGCGTGCTACTTTCGCGCCAACTTACGGATTTTCACGATGCAAAATCCTTCCTACTTTTATTTTCGCACGTGTCCCAAATGGAACTTTGAACGAACAATAAGATTGGTAGTGGTGATAGGATCGAGCGTAACGGTTAAACAGCGGTTAATTACGAAACTAATTCCCCCCGTCGCGGGAATACACGCCATGAGACAAGGAGAAGATGAATTTCTTCGGTGAAGCTTTCACTTGTCCTACAAGTGTCTACTCGACGTCTAGGACGGTTATTCGGGTGGTAGAAGCGATCGTGGGGCGGTTCTACAGCGAAAGAAGAGATTGTTAAGGGTCTCGAGGTTCGTCTGACCTACGATATCGTTGACACGAGACGCGCTTCACGAGCGACTGTCCGGTTGGACGGTCGTCAGCCGACTGATGATAGGTGTATGAATGAAGCGGCCGAGATTTCTGCCTCGGTTTACAGGAAAATCAGAATCCTGCCCCGTCGCCTCTTCACACGTCACTTAGCTTTAGACTTTGTGTTATTCTCTGTGACAATTCGTTCGATACACCTGCCGATAGACACCTCTCTCTCTCTCTCCTTGTCGATCCAAGTGAAAACGTCTCGTCGTAGGCCAGACGATAGATAAATATCGAAACTTAGATAATTGCTATCCCTTTAATGGATCGACGATAATTCGATCGCCATATCGATTGATACATAGCGATAGACGTAGAATTACGCACGCGCTATCTGTCTCCCGTTCTTCTCGTGTAATTATGTAATTCGAGTTAACTGGGATTGTCTCGAGTAGTGTGTTTGCGCGACGAGTGTGATTCTCTATGGATCCGAGGTATCGTGACGGAAGTGAACACGATAAAATAAACGTACGAGTATATGTGCGTTATTGCTTATAAAAATAATTTCGACCAAGGGATTGGACGATGACGCATTTGCTGACAATTTTATTCTACCGTTAAATCGTCCTTCGATCGAAGACACCGAGGTGAGACCTTGACCATCAACTCCCACGGTCTTGCCTCTCCCTTCGAGGCACGCTACATCTTCCAAAGACATGTCGTTCAACCGAACCAACTTTCGGTTCCTAGATTGGCCATGTACGACATACCTAATTTCGTATCGCTCGTGACATTTTGACTAGACGGGTCGAACGATCGGAAATTATCGCGAGTAAAACAAACGAACGGTTGCGCAGACTGTCGGCACGTCTGCGCATCTTAGCCAGGCATATGTGTGTAAACACGATGTGTTATCTGTTTAGAAATTAATGGTGCGATTTAAAGAACTATTGAGGGAGGGAGGGAAAATGAGTAGGAAAGTTTGTGATACTTTCTACGTGAGATGGAGAATCGGGATAGCAGGCGGAGTTTCACCGAATTCGACGGACTTGTTGTCACTTTGCTACGAGAAGCATGACGCTGTTCGCAAGAGAGCGTTGATGCATGAATATTTATGAGCTCGAACATTCTAGGCAGGTGTAATGGGCTTTGGAACAGACTGTACGTCGTATCGACGACTCTGTAAAAACTCATTTTCTTTATTGTTTCCCGGTACTATTCTATTGTAGTATTACGCAAAAATGATTGAACGTTGACACTTGGACGGGAGTAAGGTGAGAGTGGAGCCCGAATTATTTGAAGACCGATGGAGAAAAGTATAAACGTTATATTATATATTATATATCATTAATAAATGTACAATAAGCATTGTAACAAGATAACGTCGTGAAATGTATGTCCGTTCATAGTTTTATAAAAAGGAAGGTCACCCGTATTAATACTGCAGTTAGTCTAATAGTTTTGTGCGTTTGAATAAATTTATATCTCAAAAATATAGGTTTCTTAATTTAGTTTCGTTTTATCTTTTCTTTGTGCGTTACTTAGGTTCTCAATTCTCCTGAATAGGACTGCAGATCGTGTGTTAGCTAAGAATCATCTTGTTCGTTTCTAACTTTGCATGACTGGCACTTACTTTACCAGTGGTTAACTTTTGTTCTAGGACAGAAATTAACAACCCCCAGAACGTTATATCCCCTTTGGTACAATGCTATCATTGAGAGTTAGCAGAGGGATTTTCAGAATCCGACCCACTTGGCACAAGTGACGCTATTACAAACATTAAAAAATATCCATGTAAGCCTACAATTCAATCTAGTACTTATGCATCAATTTTTTGTAAATGTTACTCACCGATGATGATGATTAAAATGATCACACAGATAATGCCAATGATGATCATCATTTTCAGATTTTTCCACCAATATTTCCTTTTCAGTTTGCCAGCTTGCTGTTCAAACTGAGTTGCTCCCTGTTTCAGAGCATCAGCACGATTCTCCAATTCGGATAACTTCTGATCTCTCTCCAATACCTTCTCCACGTTTACTTTCATGATTCCCACAACTTCGTCGACAGTTGCTTGTGTCTGCTGCAGCTTTTTGGTGGAAACTGTTGGCTGTAAATTTCTGGACCCACCCATATCTCCATCTCTGGAATTACCACTGCCATCCATGTTTCTATAATCAAACAAGTAATACGCGTTAAATACGTCTTACAAACCATCATCGTCTGTGATTGTCGCTTTAAAGCAAGTTCGAAGAGAAATTTTTGACAGCTGCAACGGTATGCATCGACCACGGTACACACCCATAACCTCAAAGTTCGCAAAACAATTGACCGAATAAAGTTATTCGGTGAAAGTTTCGTACAGTATTACGACGCTACGCTACTTAACGTAATAACGTATTGATCAAGAATTATCGTTTACCCTAAAAATAACACAAAACGGTACTTCCAAATATGCACTTCTGTTTACAGTTACGCGGAAATATTTGATCGAAATTGCTAACTGCGCCACACTTTAAGAGAGAAGAGAGAGTAGCCAAACTTACTCTGAAACGAGAGATTTACACAAAAATCAACGAGGATGCGATTCGTTTGAAAATAATGACAGATATTCCCAACTTTACTCAGATGACGAATACACTTTACGACAGCAACAGTACATGACATGCGATAAAGATGGCGATACTTATGACGTCATTACTACGAAAATTTTTTAACAACTACTCCAGGAAGTTGAATTCTTCGTCTAATCTAATCTTTATTTCACAAACTATCGTTACAGTGCACGATCATTCCTCTCAATCACTTTCTGCGTCGCAGATTTCCCAGATTACAACAACACGAACTTCAAACTTGAATCTCGCGCGTGGTGCCATCTTAACAGAACTACTTGCATCGCACAAATATTTGAATTAATAAAAATTATATTATAATCACGTTAATTTTACCACGAATACGAGTACGCTTCACTATGCAAAAAAGTGACATAGAAGACGCTTAATTTTCATTTTCTTTGACCGCAATTTCCACAATACAATTATGAAAAAGAAAAAATTAAACGTATAATTACACATGCATGTACACGTAACGTTTAATTGCAAGTAATATCAGAATAATTATTCAGATATTGTACAGATCGATCGAACATGCTACGAACATTTATCAAAAGTGTTACAAAGAAACAAACTATCAATTTTATCAAATATCTAATCTATCCACATAACGACATATTTACGGAGCGAAATGCACCACGGTACACTCGCCTCCCGACAAAAATTCCAACAAGGACATAAATAAAATACTTTGCGGATGCTTGTGCGCGTATTATCATCGCGTTCCCAGGACCGTACGAACTTACGTCACAAGAGTACACTTGGCCCAATAAAAAAAAAAAGAGAAGAAAACCTGAAATTTCCCCAATTTCAAGCAAACTTCAATCCCACGTAACATTAACGAACGAAACAACGACAAACGTTCCTTCTCCCGCCACTGTACAAGTACCTACGCCGTACACAAGCATCGAGCAACACTATCCAGTATCACGATTCGAAAAAACAAAGAGAGCAATTGTACCGGTCGTTGGCCTATTTTCCCGTCGCTAGACACAAGGCACCCAATATCCATAGGAACAGCCCTGATTTACTTTCAGGGTGTGTTTGCGCATGGAGGGTTGGAGCTGGCTGGCGTTTATTGACTGGAAACTCGTGCGCATGCGCAGAGTATTCTATCCGTTGATATACCTCGAACCTCCTATATTCGATTTATCGATTAGTTCTCCTTTTATCAATCCTGTGAAAATATTCACCGTTGACGTTACTTTAATTCGATAATTCTGCGTATCGCGAAATTCCCTGAAGTTTTCTACCGGTTGAATCGGTCGTGGGACAGAGAGAAACGTAAATGGACGGTTTGAGAAGCGGGAAAAAGGCGGTCGCGATTCAAACGGTTCGAGGGTGGTCGAGATAGAACGGTGGAGCGGCGGCGCGGCAGTACCGCTGGAAATTTTATCAATACCGCGGCCGTCTAGTCGGTGACAGTCGCTCGTGAAAAGTACGCGGTCATCTGACGGGGTTGCCAGGCCAGCGGATAGCTCTAGTTCAGGAAACCAACAGCTACCGACGAACGACATGTGAGTAGACGAAATTCTACCGATCCTCGTGTCCATCGAGCCAGCGAAAAGTGATTTTTCACAGACTGTGCGAGAACCGACAGGGAAATATCGTTGGAACTGTGAATTTCTTGGGAAACCAGGCTATATCGTGCCCCTTCGCGAGTCCATAACGCTTTCACGGACTTCTCTTCGCGAAGAAATTAATCGTGCCTACGTTGCGGAGAATCGGTAGACTTTTCAGAGGGAAATGTGAGTCTAGTTTCTTCACTTGGTCAGTCGTAGTTTACTAAAGGGGAAGTAAAGAAGAAGTTGTACAGGTTTATTTCGAGGAATCGTGCAATTTTCGGTGATATAGATAGACGAGTAAATTTTTCCTGGTTTCGTGTACTTTCGTCGAGTATCTATTTTCTGCCGACAAGTGAGAAATCAGACGGAAGATGGAATTTCGTGAAAAAATTATTCTCCTCGACGATAGTTGAATAGGTAGGGGTGTTGAATCAATCGTCGTACATTTACCGTTCTTTTTCGTTTCGTTGCTATCGTATCGGGTATTACGTGTATACAAGTGTCTGGATGAAATTTCGAAGAGGAATTGCTTTACTGTCCGCGAACTCGCGGAAAAAAAAGAATTGAACAAGCTGTAAGGCGGGTTTTAAGACGCAATTTCTTAGGCCTTTGTCGCCCAATCGATTCCCTTGCACAGCCTATCCGCACGCCAGAATTTCCAATAAAGTGCAGCAAAGCTTAAAGCGGACCACAGGGGCGACTCCTTTCGAACAGCTGAATTGCGGTCATTGAATTCCCGGACCTCACGATGCTTCTCCTTTACGATTGAAAGGGAAACTTGGGGTAATTGTCCGATAATTTTACTCTTTAATATCGTCCAACCTCTCCACTTATCCCCTGTACACTTTCTTCTTCCAACTTTTCCCTGCCGAAAATATCCATTTCAAAGAGGAACTATCGTTTTTTCATTTCTTATTTCTCTCTCGCGCGAGAATTAAGCACGGTACGTTCCGTTCGTTCTTTCGACGGGTAAAATTGCGAGATTTAATTAGAGGCACGTGAATCGTGAACGTCAGAACGTTCGACTGTACCGGCAGTTGCTATATTTAGATAATCAATGCCGAGCACATTTGCAGCAATGTTCTACGGCTTTGGCGATGATACGAAAAGGTGCGCTTTCGAGCGCGTATCGAATGCCTGGCTGCAAGTAGATTGTCCCCGACAAAGTCAGACAAAGCGGTAGGGTATCGGTTGGAACAACAGGTTTAGGGTGGAAACGTGTGCCCCCCTGAATAACCGGCTGATAAATAAATAACGCTAACTAAATTATTACTTTCCCTTTACTTTTTACTCCTTTATTCGTCGTTTCGCAAACACATGAACATCTGAAACAAAACTTGAAATTATCCGCGTAAAGTGGAACACGTAGCTGTTTCGAATTCGATTTCCCTCTGAACTTCAAACTTAAAAGGATAAGTGTTTGACGTCACACGGATCCCATTCAAAGTTACAGGAGGGCGAGAAATAGAGGGAGGTTACTTTTCCAAAAAAGCATCGCGGAACATTCGACTGTGTTTCATTGACGTCACTTGATACCTCGACAATTCTAAAATTAGGAGTTCGATGGGAATATTAAGAAAAAATAAGAAAGAAAACGCGTCGATGCTTTCGGAACGACGGCGACAAGTTTCACTTCGCGAACCTTTGCGAGAGGCTTCGAGAATTCGAAACGACGCAATTTAAATTGTCGTCACGGTGACTTTTTCGACTCTAGAGTAATGCAATAATAACGACGATAACCGGCGAGCGCGCCTCGGTCGACATATTAATCCGATTATATAAGCCGCTTGAACGCGTAAAGGCCTGAAAACCAGGTGAACGATTCTCTCTTCCATATCACTTGACCAAAAGAAAGAGGAGAAACATCTACAGAGAATCTTGGAGAGAAATTTTGCCAGAGAAACGACGTATATCCCGTTAAAGTTTTCCCCTCGAAAGGACGATAAAAGAAGGGGAAGAATGCTGGAAACTCACGTTTATCTATTTCTATAGCAATGTTCCACTGGTTCGTTCGATCGGTTGCCAAAAATAAAACCCGCAACCTCTTCGAACGCTTTTTAATCTGCCATCGGTACTCGACATATCCGGGTAAACCTCGAGCACGCGCCCGGAATCGAAATGCGTGTAAATTCACCACGAAATCGATGTACCGAGGCTAGTTTCATTTCGCGTTGACTTCTTTTTCCTTCCTTCCTTTTTCTCCTTGTTTTCGCAGCAGCAATGAGATTCGCGAGATTATTCAGTTCGAAGATAGGGAAAAAGGAGGAGAGCAGTTTCACAGGTGGAACACGAGTGTCGAAGTATTGGCGCAAAAGCGCGAAACACGGAACACCCGACGAAAGTTTTGCGCACGTTGTTGAAACAGAAACGCAACGAAACGCCAACGCGAGCCTGTCGTGATGATTAAACTAACATCCCCGTTGTTCATCCCCGAAGGAAAAGGTCGGTCCTCGGTCGGTTTCAGTCATTATCCTCGGTGTCTCTATTATGAAGTAAAATCATTTCTTCACCTTCGCGATCTTTTAGACTCGGTGAGAAGACAATACACCGTCTGTACACGTTTCAGCTTTGAGAACCGTGTCACGAACTTTGCCCTTTCGAGTTTCCACCCGAACCCGGTTCGATGGGAAAATCGCACCATCCACCATGGAACATTCGAGACGCGTATTGTACACGTGTAATTTCAGATATGTTCCAATTTCTCCATTTGCAAGGAATACGAGATTGATTAGATCGAGAGTAACTAGACTCGATAGAAGGCTGTAACAACCGCTAGAAAAGAGGAAGAGATACGAAGAAAGGAGAAGAAATAGGGATCGTGTTTGCAACGAACGCTATTCTCTCGAAAATTTCCACTCGCTCTTAATCTTCCATCGTTCGCATCACCTCCTTTCTATTTGTCGTTCGATTTCCTCTCTTTCTCCGAAGATTTAACTCGTCGAGAATGTGGATCTTCGAATTTGAAATTCTCTCACCTTTCGTACGTTCTCCGGTGTCTCTTTTCTCAATGAAAACGTGAAAAGTGTGTCTGGAAGCTTTCGTCTAAGTGGTTGTTTCCTCAATTTTAGCTGCGGAATCGAAGGTACAATTGAAAGGACTGTATTGAAAGAACGAATAGAACGAGGCTATAATTATAGATATTTGATGAATATTTAACGAACAGGAAATGACGGTGAAATATGGATGACGGTTGCAGGGCCACCGAGGGCGGTCCAGCACCGGATGCTGCTGCAGGTGCAGGTTCCGATGGAATCGTCGGAGGTCCCAGGACGCCTCAGCAGATCGCCTCGCAGAAACGACTGCAAGCGACGCAGGCGCAGGTAGACGAGGTCGTCGACATCATGAAAACGAACGTCGAAAAGGTCTTGGAGCGTGATCAGAAGCTCTCCGAGCTCGATGATCGAGCGGGTAAGATCTCTGAAATTGAAAATTCACTTTTTTCTTTCGTTTCCTCCACTTTCCCTGCCCTTTAAGGATTTCGTTCAGATCGTTAAAGGTAATTCAGATAACGTGAAGAAACGTACTCGTACGAAATTGAAAGTTGAAGAGACGAGAACGAAGGAGGACACATGATATGTCCTGTCTGGTGTGGTCGCGGTTAGTGTACCTTCGCTGCGGCTGGTTTTTCATGAGTAACGCGCGCGGGCAGACGGCGGACGGCGAGGAAATTTTCACGGCGGAAGGGTTAAAGCATCGAACGATCGATATAACAGAATTCTGTAAATGCTAACTAGCATTTTCAACATTTGAACTTTCTTTCTGTGCGGCAAAGCTGTATGACCAACTGAGAACGACCGGAGTACATTGTACAGAGCCTGACAGAGGTCTCGGCGGTCCTTATCTTTTTATACTTCTGTCTATTCTCTTATCGAGACATGTTTACTTCGACGCCAGACAAAGATGTTCTCTATATTTGCTCCACCGACTGTACGTATCGCGGTGACATCCAAACGAAAGTTTTTCTCGTGGAAATGCACAATGGTTGGGACTATCGATTATACTTAACGATGTATCGACAATATCGTTAAGGCGAATAGAGAGAGGAGTCGCCGAATCACGCGTTACACTCTGCTTCAACCGCTTTTGTACCTCTATTCGCCTCAACGGTATCAGCGATATGTCGGTAACATTTCGATATTATCAATACTTACCGATAGTCACACCGCTACGGTAGTTGGGGGAGGGAAGTGGAAATTCAAGTAGCGCGATTACCAGCTCGCACGAAGGATATTCTTTCCATTCATTCTGCCACAGCATTAAAGTAGTTCGACCCTGCGCGTCTCACTGCACGCTGATATCGATTACTGTGACACCGCTCGGAGAATCGATGCCACGTTAAGGGCCTGACCGTTGTCGATCTTTTCCACTGCACGCACACCTTAGATCTTGCAGACTGTATTCTCTCCTTCGCGTACAATCCAACGAAAAATTCAAAGTATCTTTTCTTCCTTTTCGTTCTTGTTTCTTTTACCACACACAGCGGATACGTTTCGAGCTGATTTTGAAAATGGCCCACGCTTCGCTGAAGACACGCTCCTGCGGGACGTTGAAGCTCGTTAGCCAAGTACCTGTCGCAATTGTCTCTACCACCGTCTCTATTCGTTTTCATGACGATGTTTTCACGACAACTCTCTACCGGGATTCCTTTTTTTTTCCTTCGCATTTCTTTCCCCTCGAAGTAGCCGGAGAGGTTTTAATATCGTTCAATTGTGTAAGATTTTTCTCCTCTTCATTCTAGACGCGCTTCAGCAAGGAGCGTCACAGTTCGAACAGCAAGCAGGAAAATTGAAGAGGAAGTTCTGGCTACAAAATTTGAAGGTAAATCTCGTTCGATTTTTACTTTATTCCCAATATATTTTCTTCCTATATTCATCTTCCTCTTCGTTATTCTGCCTTCAGATGATGATCATCATAGGCGTCATCGGACTAATCATATTGGCCATCATTGTTGGTAAGTAACCACTAACATAGATGCACTTGTCGAAGCTAATCACACTGCCATTGTAACTGTCTAAATGTTCTGCGTCATACGATCGATGTACATATCTCGCCACGATTATCGAACGACCAATTCGTCACTGACGAACGTTAACTATAGAAACGTGAATATCAGAAAATTACCTACTGAGGATAATTAACGACCTTGTACTAGGAAAAAACTCGTTCCTTTCTATCGTTCACCCTTTTTTCTCGAGACAACTTTTCGTATTTCACATCGTTCGAAATAAGACGCGAAACAAAGTAGTACAACTCCTCGATATTGCATTCCTCGAAGAAAGAAATCATTTTGAAGGGTTTAAAGAAAAATTGAACCGAATCGGTCGTTCCGGGCTATTGTCTCAGTCGATATATGTATACTACTTGTCCGTGCTGATAAAACAGGTCTCCAGGACCGAAGTCGTATTGTGCTTTGCACGACGCAAAAAAGAAAAAAGAACAAAAGACAAAAAAAAATGAAAAGAGGACTTTTACACGTTCCGTGTGAGAAGTGTCTCGCTAAATAATCCCTTGAAAACTTCTCTAATACTGTCCTTTCTAACGTGCCACTAATCTTCTCACTGCTCATCATTTAACGTGTGAATTCTATGTGTTTCTCTTTTTCGTCTAGCGAAATTCATGTAGACGCGCTGGTTGGTGGAAGAGATTTGTGTGTGAGTGAGTCTGAAGGTACAAAGCAACAAAACTGAGAACACAATTGCGTTCACAGTTGTCTCTCTCTCTCTCTCTCTCTCTCTATCTGTTTCTATTTCTTTCCTTCCTAATCTTTTTTCTTTTCTTCACGTAGAACGTGTGTGTACCTGAATACCCTCTCTGTAATACGGATATGTACATCACCGTTCTCTCGTTGTTCTCCCTATAATTAAATATTCACCAGACTCCGTACATCCTTGAACTCGTACATCCAGACTCTTTCTTTTACAGTTTCTTCGATTTTTCAAGATGTGTCCCTTTTTGCAAGTGTTCGTCGTTTCATAAGCATCTCTCCCGTACGAATCCGAGCGACGGAGAAACGACAGAACGATCGAGGATTAAAGATCCGAGTAATACATGTGTATACACCGTCGTTCGGATCTCGTTTCAAGGAGAGATCCTTGTGAAATTACCATACGTATATATTGTTTGCCTGTAATAGGTACTTGCTGATGTGATCTATCACTATCTGTATTATCTCCCTCAACCCGCGAATATACCGGCGTTCTTCGAGGCTCCGTTGCGGTATTCACGAACAATTTTAACCCTTCGACAGTTTATCCCGTGCGAGACTCGGCCAAAGCGTCCAATATTTCGCTGTTTCACTCAAGAGAGAAAAAGATACGCGTGAAATGTAAATTCTTTTCTGTCGTAATTCATAATTTTATAAGACCGTCAAAGGGTTAAAGATCGAAAGAGTTGGTGAATTCATAACGAGAGTCTCCTGATAGTCGGCTAACCACCCTGATGTGTTCATTCCAAAGCAACACGAACCAAACAAAGCGACATCACAAACACGAACCGATGGAGACTTCGTGAAAGAGTTGTCGAAATGCTAGGATATACGTCTTAAACTTCTAATATAGGGTAATTTCAGGAGGGACGGACCAGGCAAGTATTTCCTACATTATCAACGATCGGTTTCCGCGAAACAAATGTAAAAGAAAAGAATACCGACGCGTTCCACGTTCCACCCTCCCGGAATTACCCTATCCAGAGGCTTGAAACTCTGCGACATTCACTCCACGGTGTACAAGTTTCTCTCACTTCGTGTGATTTAAGAGAAGAAAAAAAAGGAAAAAATTGAAAAAGCGAAATGGAAGGCGTCCTTAAATCGAAGCAAAGTGTCTTAACATATATCTCGTGGGAGAAACGCGCGGTGTCTCTTTTTTCCGAATTTTCGACGGCGTTCAACGAAAGGAGGAGACGTCTCGAAATCTACACAACCACTTCTCTCACACAGCCCTGTGCCTATAGTAATTGACTGTTATGTGTCTGTCTGTACTTTTTTGGCGATACTATCCCCCTTGTTTCTCCCGAAGTTAGTCCCAGCCAGTGATTTTCAATTTTTTGGTGGTCGGAAAAACCGAGACGGAGGGGAAACGAGCTTGTTTAGTGTGAACAGAAAAAAAAAAATAATCGAAAAGGCTGTGATGAAAAAAGAATGCAAACGAAACGATAATACGCGCGCAGCGAACCGGAGATACGAAATGAAAGATAACGTTAAAATACCACCGAGAAATGAAAACACGAATGGACAACACCAAAACAACGACAAATTAACAACATTTTATTAACAACAACAGTATAAACAAGTACTATATTATATTTATATATACATATTATATATATACATATATGTATATCGATTCTACGAACAACAGTAAGAACAACAACATCAGCAACAACAACAGTAACAACAAAAATAGAGCGAGGTTTCTAAAAGCTTTTATTTCACCCCATCCACTCTTCTCTTCGGTACGGTAAGCTACAACTCTTATTGCTGCACTTTATCCAATACCAGTTCTTTCTATCGAACTTTTTCTATTCTTATTCTTGTACATAATACTTCTTCTGTTTTCAACATCGTACATCCTCCTACGCGCGGAACGCAGCGTTTTTGTTTCGCTGCTGCGAAAAATATAGAGACACCTTTATTTTCCTCGTTTTTCTCCTCTCTTCTCTCTTTTGCACTCGAAAGAGGAAGTAACTAAATTCGGTAGTTCGTATTTGCAAAAGAGAGTTTACCGACGAAATTCTCTGCGCGCAGCACACGAAACGGAGAACACGCGTTTTTATCTGCATATTCGATTCAGCATGGAAAAATTCTCTTCCCTTCTTCTCTCTCTCTCTCTCTCTCTCTCTCTCTCTCTCTCTCTCTTTCTTTCGTTTCTGTTCCACTTTCAAAGTATCGATCCTCGTTCTTCCACGAACTCGAAGAACACCGTTTCAGAATATACAATTACATATGAATATATCTTGTGCGGGAGAGAGTCTCCCTCATACGAAACGAAAATTTATTTCTGGGACGATCTTCACAGCCGTGTACAGCATGCTTTCTTTTACCGAAGCACGACTACATACTGAGATCCATCGAGCATGCGTTCTTTCTTTCTTTTCTCTTATCGTTTCATTCACGTCCGATAGACGAATAGAGCAAGCTTAGAGAGCATGGCTTCTCCCCGTTCGATCGCGATAGCGTGCTACTTATTGTTAGTGAGAAGAAAAAGGAAATTCTCGTCGGGTCTTGCGGAATGTTACAATGATCGTTGACAACGAGAAACGTTTTCCTTTCCATTGGAAGTAAACGTCGAGTGCAAGAATTCGAAGATAATTCCTGTTTCTTTCCTTTTTTACGTCGAACGATCAGTGTATAACGGACTGACGAACTTTTCAACCACTAATGGGTGTTTAAATGTGTTTCGTAAGAGTTGCATGCATATTCTCGCTTGAAACGAAATAAGAAAGTTACGGATATGTATGTGGATAATTGTTTAGAAGGTAGATATGGTAGATCTCTGCCCGCGTGAACGAAGATACTACTGAGAATAACGAACAGCTGACGAGATACTTCTACCGATTTCGAATAAATCTCGTGGAACTTGGAAATTGTTCTATCTTCGTCCACGACGATCGGGGTAGACCGGAATTCTGCATGCAAAGAATGCCAGAGAAAAAAAAAAAAAAAACGTTGATCTAACGAACGACGTAAAAAAGACAAAACCAAGCGATGACTGTGAAATAGCATCCGGAGCAAAACGAAAGATGTTGCGAATCAAAGCGGGTCGCTTGGAAAACGGACAAGGGAAACAAAACAATCGCCTCTTGTTCTTTTCAGCCTGCGTCTCCGGCGGCAACGACTCGCAAAACTGAGCACGTGAGTAAAAAGAAAAAAAAAATCACAAAAATTAAACGAAAAAACGAAAAAAAAAAAAGTTACACAACAACAAAAAAACAAACAACCGAGAGAAATGAGGAAGGAACAGCGGGGGAGGTTTTCGAGGGATCGAAGTAATGTAAGATCATCGGGAAGAGAAGGATACACAGGAAGAAAGCGTTAGATCAACGGCCAACGATCGACTACACGGAAGAAGAAATGACGAGAGAGAAGGGGGAAAGGGGTGAAAATGGAAACGAGAAGGATGCTTTGTGTTCCATCGAAAACGACGCCTCGGACGTCTCGCGGATGGACGAAGGCCGGCCACGAGGAAGAAACCGACCGATTCACGAGAGAAACTACCCAGGAAATAGGCGGAAATAGTGAGGAAAAGATAACGAGAGAGGATTTTTGCCCTCCTTCGTCCATCTCTGTGAACTGATCTACGCGCGGATGGAAGAACTGTATCGAGAAACCGTAACGCTGGACAGTGTGTAGAAAAGAAGCGAAAAGAGAGAAGAGTAAGAAAGAAAGAGGGGAAAGTGTGATCGCGATACAGGGTGTCCGTTAAAACCGGATGGATCGTTTTTTCGACGAAGGCAGAGTGTAATAGGGAATTTCTCATTGTGTCTCCCCTTCCCTCCGTAATCAAGTGCCGAATATAAATAAATCGATGTGTGTATAAATGTATATCGACGTTTAATTTATAAATAAACGTGTATGTGGTCGCAGAGGAGAGCGTGTGATGCATAATTACAGAAAAAACGAAAGAAATCGTAGCAATGGATCTGATTTTTCGTCGTAATTCGTGAAACTTTGCTTCGTGTCGGTTCACTGGACATCGAAACTTATCACTTGTTCGCCGATTTGTGTTTTTTCTCGTCTTTCCTCCATTTTCGTTCTGTTCCGAGAAGGAAGACTTTCTATCCCAACGATGAAACGAAACTTAGATTAAGCTCAAGGGGAAAATAACGAATTTCGGTAGGATTCTTACGCTTCCGGATCTCTCGCAGGATCGACAATGGATCGCGCGATCTTCTTGCGACACACTATGTGTACATCTCGTGCTGTAAATAGTATCATTTCTCCTTCACGTTCGTTCGATTACGACCAAACCGCTGGTAATTAATACTAATAATAATAACGATAATGATAATGATAATGATAAAAAAAAAGTGAATAAACAATGAGAAAAAATCCGCGCAAGATACGTGAGAGAGTGAGAGAGAGAGAGAGAGGGGGAGAGAGAGAGAGAGAGAGAGAGAGAGAGAGAGAATCACGTGCAATCTTTGTTCTTTCGCGTATTGCCCTTCCATTGAGAATCGAAATAAAAAAAAAAAAAAAAAAAAAAAAAAGGAGGTAGAAAATGATGTAGTAGAGAAGCAGCCTGCCTTCGTCGAAGACGGCAGAAAATGTTTTCGAGCAACCTGTGCGAGCGACGAAACGAGAAAACGCAAAAATACGGGAAAAAAATAAAATACAAACAGAGAGGAAAAAAGAAGGGAGAACAAAACGAGAGAAGATGCGAAATAAAAAAATAACGCGGCGAAGAAAATGAAGAATAAAAGAGAAAATAACGAGAGGGGTACGCTTCGACTTGCTCGAGGCACTTGTAGGTTTGTTTTAAGGCTTATAACGGTAACGAGAATAATTATGATAATAATAACAACAATAACGATAATAATAACGCGGAATAATATTCGTGGAAAGAATTCTGCCTTATCAACAAGGCAGAGACAAATATACATGTACGAGGTATTGTTAAAAATTGAAGATATATATCAGAAAAATCTATCCTATACATACGGTGTGTTCAGAGAATGGCAAATCTTCGATCTCATTCGCGTTTCTTTTTCTTCGATTCGAAAATTAACATATACAGGGTGGAAAAAAAATACACTCGAATTCTACGTTATCTTCAATCGATATACAATATATATATATTTCCGGATCACAAGCTTCCCGAAATTATTGTATAGAATCGTTTCTTTTCCCGCGTGAGAGATCATTTTGCGAACACGTATCGTCCTTCTTTATCGATACTTCGTACCCCGATTTCACGAAAAGGAAACGACGTCCTCGAAAGTTTCTCATCGGCCATCCTCTGTACGCGGTACGAGAGAGAAAAGAAAAAAAAGAAAGACATCCGATCGAGGAGAGGGGGAAGAATAATCATCGGCGTGATTTTTCACTTCGAGCTCGATGAAATCTTCGATGGGTTTCCTTTTTCTCATTTTTCATTCGTTTACCTTTGCTGTGTTCATCCGTAATCATCGAACGAACGAGCACCAAAACGAGTTTTCTACTCTTTCGTGTCCCTTCCTCCGCGTATTAGAATCTTACGAAGCACGATCAGCGAAAGCTGCAAAGATCTACATCTCCTGTTGAAATCTCTGTCACATTCGAGACAATTGCTTCCTCCTTTTTTTTTCTTTTCCGATAAGAAATTCCAACAGTTCAATGACAGAGCTACGCGAAGAAGGGGACCGGGGTTTGTCGAGTTGTTAAACGTTATGGCGGGGGAGAGCTTCCAGCGAAGGTTTCGTTCGCGAAGCCCGAAGAAGAAAGAAAATCGTAGCGTTCAAATGATAAAAACTACTGTGTTTAAGAAATTCAAGTGTGTATAAACGCATAACTGTACGTGATATGCGATAACTTGACCGTCGACGTGTTAATTATTATCGATGACAATTTATGATCATGATTATGCTGCTTTCAACATTGTACAGTACCGAATAAAAATTACAGTACGTAGTCAGAAAAAGGCAAAAAAAAATAAAGAAACGAAAACGTCGGACAGGTGTAGAGAGCAAGGAAAGAAAAGAAAAAGAAATGGAAATTATTTGTCGTGCGTCTCTCCATACGTCGAGTACGATCGTCTTAGGTTCCTTCTTTTCTTTTCTTTGTTTTTTCTTTATACATTCTCTTGCTTCTTCTTCAACGCCGAAATTCGAACTTGAAGACACGTATCTCGATATCTATCACAGTCCTGACCAGATAAATCTCGAACGACCGGTTGAAATTCTCGACCATAATACGAAAACAAAAGAAAGTATTTGTTCGCGCCCATGGAGAAGAGGATCCCTTTAGAAACTAGTATCTGTTTAACTCCAATAGGAGGTAAGAATACTGAAACTTCCTTCTTCTCTTCATTTTCTCTTTTTCTTTGTTTCTTTTTTATACCTACTCCTACAGTCAATCCAACGGTCTGATTGCGTTTCGGCTAAAGTGTAAAACGAAAAAAGATCGACAAAGAACATAATATAGAACCCCTTAAAGTAATTCAACACTTGTACCAATAAGCAGACAGATACATAACTCGAATTTACTCTTTCCATTTCTCCACACCAACGAACCCAGGAATCTCTCGATACAAATACTACCGCCATTCAAAACTCTCCTCAACCGACGACACTTACCTCACTCTTTTGCTTTTTCTTTTTTTTTTCTTTCAATAAATCTAAGAACCCTTCATCTGGTTATCGCCAGACTCGCTCTTTATTTCTCACGTAAGAATCGCAGCTACTCAATTTTCACGAGAATTTAAAGAAAATTCGTTACAACCGACGACCGGCCTCCTCCTGTGAATTAATCGTCGACGTGATTTCCTTTCAGCGAAATTCATGCCAGAATCGGCACCACCGCCACCGCCCTACGCTTATCCACCACCAGGTGTACCGGGCCAGGTACCAGGTGCTGTTCAACCCGCTGCTCCAGCCCCTGCATCAGCTGGTGCATCGGGAGGAGCCGGAGGTGCAAGCGGACCGCAAACGGCCGGCGCAGCGTTCGTAGGCACTCACAACGTGATGTAAAAAACAAGCAAAACAAAGAAACACCTCTCCGTTACCGTACCGCAATAACAACTTTTTCCAAAAAAAAAAAAAAGAAAAAAAAGATAACAAAGCTAAATACCTTAAGAGGCGAGCAACGCGAGATCTGTTGTGGCGTGAACGAAAGAGAGAAGAAGAGAAAGAGAAGTCGTACAGGTTTGTCTTCGATGTTAGAGTGACAGTAATTGACAAGGTCGGTGAAATAAACGTTTGATCGAGGAACGAACAGCTAACGCGTTAACTGCCGCGATGCAATCCAGATAGAGAAAAAAAAGAAAAAGAATAAAAAAAAAGTATATAATTCCCGCTAATGGCGTTCTCTCCGTTTCGATCGAGCAAAGAAAGAAAAAAGGAATACGCCGACTTTCCTTTTATCCGCGCCGCGTTTCGTGAAAAACCGCGAAGCCCGAAATGTGGGGGTGGGAAGAATTAACGGGCGCACGCTAGTTCCTCTGTGCAGTTAATGTGTTTGAGTAAAATTGTGATGAAAATGTACTCTGCATATTCGCCAGTTCCGTGAAATTAGCTTCTAGGGAGACAGTCTTGTCCTTATCGATACTATTTCACTTCCGTTCTCCGGAGAGCGGTGAGCACTCGTAGAGATCGAAATAGGGAAGGGAAGAGTTGGTCGAGCCTCCAGAACGTTTATTTCGTGAACAGATACAGATCTCCTATACGTTAGGGAATAGAACTTTCATTTGTGTGTAATCGTTGTCGTCGTCGATCTCGACTAACTTGATAACAATGAAAATTCTCGATTCGCAAAATTCCTTCGTAATTCTCATCCTTGGCGAAGGTGTTACCGTTACGAAGGAATAACAGAACGAGTTAGAAATCACAGGGAAGAACGCTGTCCGCGTTTGTTCGCGCGGTCGAAGAACATGTGTATCTACGTATATACGTGTATATGTACATAAATTATTACGAATTGTCGATGTAAGATTGAACTATACATATATACATACGTATAAATATATAAATAACATGACTTATAAATACGTAGTAGGTATTGCTACGAGTAAATACAAGGAAGAAACCGTCAGAGAGAAAAAGAGTGAGAGAAAGAGAGGGAGAGAGAGAGAGAGAGAGAGAGAGAGAGAGAGAGATTGTTAGCGTAAAACTTTCTTATTCTTCACTTTAGCGGTTCACGCGGAAGGATTAAGTGATGGTTGTCCTATAACAAGATAAAAAAAATAGAAATCGACAAGTATATTGGGAAGGATAATTTCTTTTTCAGGGTCTGTTTAGGCGATCCTACTTTTGCGAACCATATTTTTATGAATTCGACATCTGTAAGTTTTAGGCTCTTACTCTGTAGCTGAGATTCGGCACCGTTCTTTATATTAACATGATCTTTTTCTCCGTGACACACACCTACATTTCAGCACTCTACTTTCTCTATAAGTTCCAACACTAGGATATTAACGAAGGGAGAAAAGTATCGAGTTTTGGCCAACGAATGCTCCCTCTTTCCGATGGAACAACTCATACTTCATTGTGTACATTTGCATCGTTCGACGAGAAAAGATACTGCTGTTATTTGTTTCTTGTTTCTTTTTCTCGCTTAAGAGCAACAGATCGAATTAACGATCCTTCGGACTATTTGTACGTCCACTGTGAAACGATAAGCTACGATCGAAAGAGGAAGCATTTGCGGCTAGAGATTTGATTAATTATTCCGATTATTTCTGTATGTGAAACAGCACCTAACGAAACTGCTCACCGTGTTTTAGCTACAAAATCTATACATACGAATCCTTCGATTACGGATCAGTACCGCGATAGATTTGATTCTTTTTTTCCGTCTAACTAAAAATTCCTCCATATTCTTCTCTTTGTTGGCCTAATCGATTGTACCTTGTTACTCAGTTCTCACGTAGAAAAACAAACGAACAGATCGTAGTAGAAAGATAAATTATTCGAAAATACACTGTATATGTTTATCTAACTAGATGTTCGATGGAAAAAAAAAAACACTTAATCTGAATATTCTCTAGAATAGAGAAACGAGAAGATTAAGCTATCTGTTACTATTATCAATTGTAAGGGGTTGCGATTGGGATTTATCGAAAAGAAACCGATAGAATTAAGTGTCATTTTGCTACATCGTTCGAAGAAAACCATTGAGACAACGTTTTGCCCTGAATTACTATGAAAACCGATCTCTCGAAGCATACCTTCCTTTTGCTCAAGTTGCAATTAAAATAATACCACCGATTCCCTTACATCCCTCACCCCCTCGCCCCTCCCTTTTTCTCCGAAATGCTTAATTACTATTGTCCATGAATCAAATAATAGAAGAAAGAAAAATAAAACGATTATTTAAGACGTTTGTAAGTACGACAAGAATAATTAACACGTAAGAAGGCTTCACCACATAGGCAGTTAACGTATTATTATTACAAGGTATAGAGATACGATTAACAATCGCGATAATCGGTTGTGTTGAGCGTCGTTCGATTTACCGATCGAGAAAAGTCTATGTTCATCTAGTTTTAGATGTTACTGTATATTAGCCTTAAATAAACACAATTATGAGAAAGACGAGAGAATATTCGTTACATCCTTGCCCCCTTAATTTCTATTTTTATTCGTCGTAGATCGATATGGATGTTAAACGCGATCGTTGAGAAAATGGGTTGCGTTGAAAAGTATGAAGAAAACTTTTTGTAAACACCCAGGGTTCCATTTGGAGATGGTACACCACTGGTATCAATGGAACGTTCGTAGCGCCGCGTAGCGATAGATTCTTCCATTTCTCGACCATTTGTAAACATGGCTCCGGTGAGTTTTCTATTCGTCGAAAAAAATAAGAATAATTTGAAAATGTTCCAAGATTTTTTTCTTAAATTTGTTGAAAATGTACAACAACGTGTCAGGATCTTTCATTGTGATACAATTATATTTGCTTTTTCAAAAAGATTACCAAGATATTGTTCGATGTAAACTTCCAACCTAGACGGTGACCAGTAACTGGCACATGTGTTACTACAAATATGGCAAGTTGTTCAATTAAAAGAATCTCAAAATGAGGAATTACGCGTTTTTCAGACCGCTGCGAAAAAGTCTAAAGGGCCGTCCCCCAAAAAACAGGTCCTTCGGGGCAAAGGCCAAAAGAAAAAGGTGTCCCTTAAATTCACTATTGACTGTACACATCCCGCAGAAGATAACATTATGGATGTAGGAAATTTTGTAAGTTTTTCAAAATATTTGCATTCTTTTTTTATCGTTTTTCGACTAATTCGACTGTAAGACTTTTTTTGCTTATCGGCACTTAACCTTCGATACATCGTAATCTTAACCTCACGTGTATCAAAGACCTATAACAGTTATGTACAACGGTACTGTTTATTTTTACAGGAAAAGTACCTGCACGAGAGAATTAAGGTTTCAGGAAAAACGAACAATTTTGGCAATGCTGTTTCCTTGGAAAGGGACAAAATGAAGCTGTCTGTCAATAGTGATACTGACTTCTCTAAGCGGTGGGTATTGTCCAGTACTTAAAAGTACTACGTGAGAAGTAATTAACGTATTATTTATCGCTATTGTCCGTTTTAACATTAATTTTACCAAGATAACCGATATTTGCACTAATTTGATGACCTGTCTATGTAGGTATCTTAAATATCTAACAAAGAAGTACTTGAAGAAAAATAAATTGCGTGATTGGTTGCGTGTAGTGTCAGTGGACAAAGAAACCTATGAATTAAGGTACTTCCAGATTAACAGCCAAGAAGATGACGATGAGGAGGATGCAGAGTAAAGTTTGTTTTAATTCTATGCGCAATTACAGAATCATCTGTACATATTTCTATTAATAAACAATGAAAACAATTTATGCTGTATTTTTCTTAAAAAGTACAATTTGTCTACCATTTATTAATTCCCATAAAAACCAAACAAATTTTAAATCTTTGAAATTAACTGTAAACAATGTTAAAATTATCGTGGTAATGGCAGATTCTTGGTATGTAAATCACGTGCACTACCAGTAAAAAAGAACAAAGAAGTAAAATTTATTGTAAACACTCCGCAAACTGAGAATACAGGAACATACGCCAGGTGACGTATAGTGTTGAAAAGCATAAGTCATTCTTTATCATCGACACACTCGTACCTATTTAAGGTATTTTCAGATCCCCCGAGTAGATTCAGCACCCGCATATTTCAAGAACTTTGATCATTGTTATTCAATTAACGTCGTTTCTATGTACCTTACTCTTAAAACATTGCAAAAAAAAAAAAAAAACAACAACGCTATATAATTAAAAAATCTGAAAACACGAATGAATAAAATGCGCAATCATGTGTATAATAATATAAACAACCAATTTCTACGATACTTCCCTTCCTTTTTAAAACTACACTATCCATATACAAATCAGCATAGAAATTATCGAAACAATTTATCAGCATATTTATCTTTCCAATCCATGTGTTCTAAAATACTATTAAAGGATATCCTACGAAACGTCGAATTCGTTGAGACGGTCCTATCTTATCTATTAAATACATCTGTGAACCATTCTTCTCTCATTGAACAGATATCACGATAACGCGTTAAAGCATACTCCCGTTGTTTAAATAAATTGCTTTCACATATCGTCTTATCTCTACGTTTGTGTTTTTCATTCGTGTGGTTTCACCAACAGAAATCGAGGGGGACTATTTCGCGTTGGCGTAGAGCGTAGAAAGGCATCGCAGTGCGCAGACGAACTGACGCACGGCGATTGTTGTGACAGAAGTGGAGAAGAGTATCGTATCGTCGTATTTCCAGTTCGAAATATCAGCAGAAAACCGTGTGAATCGATTGGAAAGACAGGCTATCGGGAAGCGGAGGAGAAGAACGAGTTCATGAAATTGCACGGCTCGTGCAATTGAACGAGAACAATGAAGTTTCATTACAAGGAGAAACACTCCTTTGAAAAAAGGAAGGTCGAGGGTGAAAAGATTCGACGAAAATATCCCGATAGGGTCCCTGTGAGTATCACGTCTCGCAAAATATAATCATTGTGTCAGTAAACTAAAAAGAATATCGTTCTTCCTACTTGTGAAATACGAACTGCCCTTTTGTAACAGTAATTGATTAATCGTGATGTTAGGATGGTTCGATTGGAATTGCTTGGGCGAGTTTAACTCGTTAACGTCGATTCGATTCGTATCCGTGAAATTTCCTGATCAGAAATGAGTCAAGGTCAGCTTGTCAATTTTTACGTTATATTCGTTCATGTTTCGAGACGATGTAACATTTTTTTCTTGGATTTACGCGCAATAAATGATCCTTTTCACCGTTTCTATCGGATTTCTTTGTGCATTTGCCTTGCCATTATTCGAGTCTGCTGATCCCACTACGCCTATAGCAGTAATAAATATTCCGATCGATGGAATGGGACAGGAAGGAAGAAAATATTTGTCTCTTTTCGATCGATTTGAAGGGGAATTGCAAAATTTTTGTTTTATTACGCGGAATGAAATATTTGAAAATGGAGACCAGCTGTTATTACTTCAGAGACTTGGATAAATGTCAAATGCATGTAGTATCAAACATGGATTTTAAAGCTGGTGTTTGATCTTGACAGTGAGCCAAGGTTTATGCATATTTCATGGTTTAAGTAACAGTAAAGAAAATTTTGATGATATTAAATTTTTAAATAAAATTAATTCTTCATGTTTTGTCATTATTATTTAATAAGTGACAATAACAAAGAGAATTTGTATTTTTCAGGTAATTGTTGAGAAAGCTCCGAAAGCTAAAATTAGTGATTTGGACAAACAAAAGTATCTAGTACCATCTGATTTGTCTGTGGGACAGTTTTACTTTTTAATCCGTAAACGAATTAATCTTCGTCCAGAAGATGCTCTCTTCTTCTTTGTGAACAACATCATTCCTCCGACAAGTGCTAATATGGGATCTCTCTATGCGGTAATTATCTAATTTCAAATTCTTCTACAATGTACAAAATTTATATGTATATATTTATATTATGATTTTAATTTTTATAGGAGCATCATGAAGAAGATTTCTTCCTGTACATAGCATACAGTGATGAAAATGTGTATGGACACTAAATTACAAAAGAAAAAGAAAAAAAGAAGACAACATCCAAATGAAAGAGCATACAAAAAAAATTTGCCATCTTCAAAAACGTAGTCCTTTTAGTCCTAAATTAATTACGTTTGCTTCCTTAAGATAAATTGGGCACGTTCGTTTACCAACTACACGAGCGACGTATTTTTTTATTCCATCACTCACTGCTGACCAAGGAAGCTTAGGCAAAACTGGATGTAAGAATGACTAATCAGAGCTGTTATGTGATCTTGTGTCATGTCTAGCCTGGTATTACAAAATTGGAAAAGCATTAAATGGAAAACTTTCCTTCACATTTGAAAAGAATAATTAACTTGACTCGTTGTTAAAAATATATTTACACGCATTAACAATTATTTAAATGTTACTAATATTTAGAATTGTCTAATGATAAATTTATGATTTTATGTAGATTGTTTTATGTGATACAATTTTCCCTTATTTAGGCTAGTATTATTCCATTCGCATGATTTAATATTATTTAATCATAAAGGAATGGAAGGAAATTGCTGAACATGTGGTGAGGTGAAAATTTTTTGTAACGGCTGGATATGGGCCAATAAAAAAATATAAAAACAAACTATGCGAAAATAATTATTTCCTATCCGAAAAATCATCTGTTTTTGATAATATGTATGGAGAATTCTTCCGATATCGAGAAAAAGCTGTTGAAATTGCGATCTCGTTCATAATTGATATGTTTTCGTCCTGGTTCGTCCATTTTTAATATGTTTACCACAACAGTATTGCTTTCTAAGACGACAAGCGGAAAATACCATCCAGTTAATGCTATACCTTTTGCGAAAGAAGTCGTGAAATATTATGGAAGTAGAAAACAACGGAACTACCACCATAAATGCTTCAGTTACTGAAGCGTACGTTGCTTCTGCTTATAATCTGAATCAAGAAGATAGTAACTGGATTGTGACGAATTCCTTCATAATCTTTACTATGCAAACGGGTAAAGTCCAAAAATTAGACGACGTTGAGGAGTACAACAATTTTTATTACTTCGTTTACTTAGGTTTCGGTATGTTAGAGTCTGGATGTGTCTCCTTAAAGAATGAAGTTAACATTATGATGAAGAATGTGGTAGATATAGTACTCGGTGGTTTAACTTATTGGGCATTTGGTTTTGCAATGAGCTTTGGATCAGACAGGCTGAATAATCCTTTCATCGGTATGGGAGAATTTTTAATGGATCCTTCGTTAGACGATAAATTTATGGGACCAAAATGTGCCGCATTTTTGTTCCAATTAAGCTTCGCTACTACTTCAACGACGATTGTTAGCGGTGCCATGGCAGAACGGTAATTATGCGAAGCAATAAATTATGTTTTGTCACTTTACTTAGACTCGGTATGATTCCAGATGCAATTTCAAAGCATATTGTCTATTTTCATTCTTAAACACAATCGTGTATTGCGTACCAGCAGGATGGATATGGGGTGATCAAGGTTTCTTAAAAAATATGGGTGCTGTTGACATTGCTGGTTCAGGAGTAGTGCATCTTGTTGGTGGTACCTCTGGTAAACAGTTACCATCTTTATTTCGTCAAAAGAATTTATCAACAGGTGTTTTAAATACTAATTTATGGTAGCACTTGCATGTGCCATTATGTTGGGACCAAGACTAGGCAGATATGATAATGGAATTGACCCACTACCTCTTGGAAGTCCAGTCAATGCTATTATGGGCTTATTTGTACTTTGGTAAAAGAAATAATTAAACATTTTTCATTTACAACAGATTTGAATCATAAAATATATTAATAGACATTAATGATGTACAAGGTGGGGTTGGTTAGCTTTCAACAGTGGTAGTACATATGGTATCAGTGGTCAAAGATGGCAATATGCTGCTAGAGCAGCAGTTTCTACAATGCTAGCAAGTATGGGGGGTGGTTTAATTGGACTAGGTTTCAGCCTAAATAATCGAAATGGAATTGATATTCTAAGTCAAATAAATGGTATTCTTGGTGCATTGGTTGCAATTACAGGTGAGTTTTTTGTATTAACAATAGCTTTACAGAGTCAGTTAGGTGGTTGTTTTCTTTTCAGAGCCTGGGAGGCCATAACTGTTGGAATGATCGGTGCTTCTATTACATGTTTTGCAATGCCAATGTTAGATAAGATGCATATTGATGATCCTGTTGGAGCCAGTGCAACACATGGTTCCAGCCTCTGTTTTTATTCCTATTCATTTATTCTCTGTGCACACCTAGTCTTAATTATTTTTCCCTTGATACAGGTGCAAGTGGAATTTGGGGTATTATTGCCATTGGTTTATTTGCAGACAATCCACATCCCCTTAATACCACCAGTGGAAGAAAAGGATTATTCAAGGGTTTGCAATTATATCTTCATTTTGCTACATGATTAGATTTCACAAAAAAATGTTAATTTTTACAGGAGGAGGATGGTATTTGTTAGGTGTGCAATGTTTTGTAGTTGTATGCCTAGCAGTTTGGAGTTTTACAACATCTATTACTTTATTATGGGTAGTGTGAACGAAATATTATTCAAAGCACACTGTCTTTGTTGAAAATACTTATTTAAGTTGGCATCCCACTTTTTTAGGTCATAAATAAAATTATACCAATTAGAATGAGCGTTCACGATGAGCTTCTTGGCGCTGATCTGGTGGAACATCGAATACGACATATGCAGGTTTTTATTTTAACCATTACATGATCATAATTAAAAAAATTCTGTACATTACAAAATACGATATGTATATTACTAGATTGGAGTAAGTAGAGCCATGTCTGCTCTTTGTCCAGTTTCGCAAGAACACGAATTAGCAAAGGTGCATCCTGTGGGAATAAATCCTGGTAAGATACATTCGATTGAAAAATATTGCTCGATTGACTATACACAGTTCGACTTGCAATAGGTCACGATTCCTACGTTGAAAAATACTGTCGTAAAAATTACTTGAAGCACGGAAAAAAGTTTACTCTCGGTACGAAGCTATCAAGGAGTCCTCAAATGAATACAATTACCGACGCTGTACTAACCGGTAGAAGTAAGCCAAATTTCGCCTGGCTGGAATAGTGTTTTTAAATGCCTTTTAACGATATCTCAATCGTAAATTTATTAGAAATGTATAAACGTATTCACGTCCATATTCTAACGCTTTCACACGTTACCGTGACACCGTACAATGTACACGCATACTCTGATAAATAATTAAAATCTTAAACAACTACGCAAATGAGAATTATGGTTGCTAGTGTATAGGGAACAATCCTGTTGAAAGATCACAGACATAGTAAATACGTATAATATATCTTGATTAATAGCATGGCACATATACAGAAATCTCTTTCTTTATTATAGTTAAGTTTCAGATAAAATATTGTTATGAAAAGTTATTTGTCGCCCTTATTTATTAAGGACGTAATATCGGACGTTTCATTATGCTACGCGATAGGCAGGAATTGATGTCTGAAGACTGTATTGTATAGACAATCAGAAAATAACAATTCCTCATTTCTTTCACCTTATTCAATATTACCAAATATTAAATCTATTTACACACTTATGATAATCTCTTATTGTAAATGCAAGCTGCGATCTTTCGTGTATGATATCGCGTGAATTAGTTGAATATCGTAGTGTTTAGAAAATACTCGATATTTTTTTCTTTTTCTTTTTTTTTCTTTTTTTTTAATACTAAGTACGCCAGTATATATGTATAACTTTATATATGTAAAAACATATACCTTTGAAATGAACACACATTTAAAACGCCTGTATAAAATATAATATAGGAAACGAAATTCTGCCCTCTTTAATAAATAATTATAATGAAGTGGCTTTTGAAAAAAACGAGTCTCCTACTTGTTCATAAAATACACGTTTTAAACCATCATTATTCCATGTTAGTCAAAGCCCATTGAGAGATTTCTGTGGGCAATCCAGAATAATTTTTCACAGCTTCCATGACTTGCTGTGATGTGAGTAAAAATTTATAATATTGATACTCTTTCTCAACTGTTGAATTTGTACCACTTGCTGGTAATAAGAACTCCAAATTCTGTGGAAATGATGTCCATGTTCTTACTACTTGAATAATATGCAATAACACTATTTCACTCCTACTTAACAATCCTTACCTTAATGTGTTCAAATGCCTTCATGATAACAGGCTTCTGAACAGTTTGTATAGAAGAATTTTGATTAGCAAATTTAATATAACGATCGTAAATTGCATCAAAATTAAACGGCTCCCCTTCATAAATGTCTGTTTCATGTTTCATTGCTATTATCTAAAAGAACAACATATTTTAAGAAATATGTTCATGCTAGAAAAAGAACGCTATAAGTACACTTACTAAACACATTTCTAATACGGACAATCCCTCAAGCATTATTACTTTATCATCTTGAGAAAACATTTTACTTGCTTCTACAAAATCAGAGACCTCTAATCTCTGATGCTTCTCTGATAATGTAGAAACAACAACTGCTAAGAAATTTCTAAAGCTTCTTTCACTTATATCAATTTGATACATTCTTTTTAACAAATTTATCATAGTGGCATTGCTAACTAATGTTTTAATATAATCATTCCACACAGATCCAAACTGTGGATCTATTGTACAGTCATCATATTGCTGTTCTATCCTATTTACATTCTCATCATCAGGAAGACTAAGTAGATGTTGGAAAAGTTCTAAGCGATCATTAAAGGCAGATGTTGGTTGTTCTGAGGATGATGTATCCCCAGGAAACAGAAATATTTGCCTATGAGAAAATCTTGATTTAACTCTTTTTTCTAAAAGTTCTATAACATCCAATCTACAAGTCATTCCTATTACACATATCGGTGCCTAAGAAGATTAAAGCTTAATTAAATGATAATCAATCTAAGATTAATGCAAGGGTTTAATCTACACTTACTTGTGCAGACTGAGCAATGTCAAACAAATTATACAACAGAGTCTGATTGTGGTGTTCACAAAACAAGTCAAATTCATCTAATATAAAAATAACTGGTTTCGAATGCTTCTTGTCACCAGACTTTAGACATTCAAGGAGGAAAGTTAAATTTTCTGCAAATGTACCAAACACTTTATCACCAACCACATTTTCTAGTTGCATCTGACGAGTGGCATCCTTTAGAGCCAAACGATCATCAGTATGAACAAGACCATGAAGATTCACTATCAATGTATTATCTTTGAAATTTTTCATAGATGACAATTCTTTTAAAACACTGTTTATTAACTAAAAGAATAAAAGTCTATATAAATAAACTACAAAGGTGTAATGGATTCTTTTTTTACTAAAACTAATAATTTAAACATACTGTTGTTTTTCCACTACCCCTAGGTCCAATTAACAAAGCAGAATTACTTTCACCCATTTCTACTGTTCTTTTTAACAGTTCCAATATATGCAGTCTTTCTTTAACATGATGTCTGAACTTTGTTTCAGGGCACATTATCTTACGTTTTAAATATTTCCTCGTTAGCAGTATCATATTGTCTTGAAAATCAATTGCCATATTTTTTTTATTATTCATATTGACTTCTCTGAAACGCGCCAAAAATTTCTCGTTAATTTCTCTTCGAGGAACTTTTTCTTATGTGATTTAACACAGATTAGGATAATAAATCTGCATATCTTCTTATCTAACGGAACTATTTCATTTACGCTTTCGTTCGATGTTGAAATTTCTTTTAATTCTATCAAGCTACGATTTGACTCAATCATGTAGCGTCTCTGATTAGTCAAATATAACCTATTAATTTTAGAAAAAGACACGTATAATACCTTTGGAACGTACTTGCTCGAAAGTTTCACTCGTTTAAGTGAATTCAATATCGTATGGCTGAGCAGAAATTCGGAATATTTACTTGTACAGATTCTCAAATGGTCGATAAATATTAAATCTCCAAGTTAGAAAATCACTGGAACCAGGTTGTTTACAAAACAAATATGGAAGACGCAGAAGCCAAAACAGACAAGAAAAATTGCACGTTTTTATTTAAAAGAAGAAAAAATCGAAGTGCGGCTAGAAAACGTAAAACAGCACATGACGAAGAGGGTAAGTATGTTGAAGTAACGTTAGATTTTCCATTTGGTTACAGTAGACCGTAATTTCATTATTTAAACTCGATTAGCATCCTTTATAGGTTAGGTTTAACGTACGTAAATATTAACTTATTTGTTGTGCTTACATTCGTAACAGAGAGCAGCGAGGATGAAACTACGGTAGTAAAGAAGGAGAAGAAGCAAGATGATCACAATCCTATGAAACAAAGCGTACGTATCAGTCAGAACCACGCGATCCGTGTTAACAAATAACTTTATGTCCAAACAAATTGGAGTTTTATCAAACATGGAAACTTTTTATAAATACAGTGCTTTACAGACTAATACAAGAAGATTTAAGGATCAAAGGAAAGAGATTAATCATGATAGTAGCGAGGAGGAAGGTATTACAGTTTCTTATAAAAGCTCCAGGACTCCTATGCCAGCAGGGCCAAGTGATCAAGGAGCAACAGCAGTGTTAGAGACAGAGACAGAGAAAGACAAGGATGCTCAAGCTTTGTTTGAAAAGGCTCAAAAAATAAACGAAGTACATAGATAAAGATATTAAAGTAAAATAATATCTAAAAGTGGAACAATGTTATACATAATATAACAATATGTTTTCAGGAACTGGAAGGAAAAGAAGATGATAAAATTTACAGAGGCTTGAACAATTATGCTCAATATTATAAGAAAAAGGACACAGCTGCTGGAAATGCCTCCAGTGGTATGGTACGTAAAGGACCTATCAGAGCACCATCTAACCTCAGAGCAACAGTTAGGTGGGACTATCAACCAGATATATGTAAAGATTACAAGGAAACTGGTTTCTGTGGTTTTGGAGGTGAATAGAATTAAAACGATTTCAATCAGAAGAACATTTGTCTATTTATCTTCACTTACAAGTACAATTTCGTTTCTAGATAGCTGTAAATTTCTTCACGATCGTTCGGACTACAAATTAGGCTGGCAATTGGAAAGAGAAGCGGCCACAGGAGAGTACAATAACAGTGGAGACGAGGATGACAAGAAATACGAGATAAATAGCGACGAAGAAACATTGCCGTTCAAATGTTTCATATGCCGGAATAGTTTTACGGATCCTGTGATTACGAAGTACATACATTTATATTCTTAAGGATAGGCAGTTTCTAGTGGAACAGAATATACACGTGAAATATTTTCTTTTTCAGATGCAAGCATTATTTCTGCGAGAAATGCGCCCTAGAGCAGTACAAGAAGAGCACAAGGTGTTACATATGCAACGTACAAACGAACGGCGTGTTCAATCCAGCCAAAGAGCTGATTGCACGGACAAAAATGGAAGAGAAGGCGAATGCAGTCGAGGACGATGAACTTTCTGACAATTAATAAAGCATATATTTTTATCCCTGACAAAGTAGTGTTTTCTACCAAACGATGGCAATTATTTCAAATATAAATCACGATCCTACTGCGCATACCGTTATACCGAAATCCTCTTATCTCCAATCTCTGCTAAACGAATTACGTCGAAAAGAAAAATCATCCCGTATAACAAGATCCTCTTCCGAATAGACCCGTTCCAATGAATTTTAAAGTCAGTTTACAGAGAACGCTCGAACAGAGAGAATCCATATTTTGAAGCCAGTTCACGGAGAACGTTAATAATAACTTGGTGAGAAAGAATGAGATGGAAGGCAAGATGGGTCGACAACCCTTGCTAGCAAAGGGTCTAGATTTGGAAGATACCGTCTATGAGCCGTTCCACAAACACCCGAGTCGAGTTGACGTCGCTCGGAGGGGAGGTATATAGTGGTGGTTCGCTATATAGGGCGAAGGTGATTCTAACGGCACGTAGTTGTTCCCTCAATCGATACACGCGCAGTGTTGTTTGCCTCATACTATGAAAATGTTACCGAGCTGCTCGCTTTTCACGGGCATTCAGACAACGCCTGAGACCGAGCTACCAACGTCACACGATTATTTCAACGAAATATAAAGCCGGCCGATCTGCTGAGACTCGTGAGAAATTGCCAAGTGGTCGTCGAAATAAAACGGTGTGTCAGTAGTTGGAGAGAAAGAGAGATCCAGAGAAAGAGACAGAGAGAGAGTGGTTCGAGGGTTCTTCTGTCCACGGCTCACCGTCCCTTCATTGATTTCTAAGACACGCCGCGCGCAAAAAACCCGGAGGTGCAACGTGATTATTGCATCGACGAGAAATAATCAACGTGAGAAAAGTGTGCGTTACCGGTGATTAATCGGATGAACAGACGAGACAGATCAGAGAGAGATAGAGAGCTGTATATGTATACGTTCTTTTTCCCTTTGAATTTATCCGTAAGAGGAAGGTCCGTTGAAGACTACCGGCTGGATGGAGCAACGTTACGTTAATGGAGTGGCACGAGATCCTAATCGAGTTACAACCAGCCAAGTGTGATTCATTTCCGACTAAATGAGATATCCAACGATCGTTCCTTCTGGAGCCGATCCACGGCTATATCATCGTGCCATTAGGTGCAAGCTGTGACACGACGAAGAGTCATTGTCGTTGACAACTGTCGCCACGGTTTCCTGAATACATTCTCTCGTGTGATTGTACCAAGTTTTATCTCCGAATAATAACCATCGATAACAAAATAAGGGATAATCGATAAACCGACGATCGAGCTTGATGCCTTTCAACGAGCCTGTGAATTCTCATCAACGACACACCTAATCTGAAAATTAACGGTGTTCGTCATCATTCAGAAGGTGTTACGTTTCGCGGAGATCTTCCGTTTAAACCAGGTAGGGTTATTTTAATACATCGTGGACAGCCGGTCTCGTTCAAACGTACAATCACGCGTGTTTCTTCGTGCCTATGTGCCTGTCTCCTAATTAGCGGTAATCGCCGATTAAACACAGTTATCATGCGCGCAGTACACCGAATGCGTATACAGTCTGTCACGCAGCAGCAAAAAATTTCTCTATCGCTGTAGAAAAAGATTAAATGTAAAGAGATATTACGCGTTTGTTTAGTACCATCTATTAAAGCTTGGCAATAACTATGCACGCGTTCTAGTCATTTTTTCCGATTAATTCGATCGTTTGGAAAGAATTCGCTTCGTCTGAAAAAGAACACGCGTATCGAGGATTTGTATCACTCGTCTCTTTGTGTAAATACCGCCTGTACCCTGTTGGTATGATCAGTCAAACATACAGTCATGCAACTGTGGTTGCGCACGTCGTTTCCACGCGAAACGTAGAGCACGGGCAGGCAGGCAGGGTGTTTGCGTGAGTCAAGAGTCTCGCGTATGGCCCCCGGCGAGAACAGTCTCCCGCGTACAATTTCCACAATTTCCTCGTTATTACGCGCGATACGCGTCGCGACGGATATATATATATATATACACCGAGGACCAGTGCACTTGGCGATACGTCAGCGACAACGCAGCCACGTGCAGATAGAACGACGTTCATGCAACCGTGACCACGCGATACCATTTTGTCGGAAGTGTAGATGCATACATTCGAATATAATAACGCACGCAAGAACCTAGTTCACAGGTTTTTCTTTCATCGACGTACATGTAGTGTCGGTAAGATAATCAAACGAGAACATTTCATTGCATTTTCTGCAACACTTATCGCGGCAAGTGTTGACAAATATTTATCTTTCACGGAACATCCACGTAATCTACGCGTCGGTAACTTCCTACTGTATACAACAGGCTTTATCGTTCGGTGATTTCACAGGAGGCATATCGCGCGATAATTGTACCTCGTCGAAGCGTTTCAATAATCGCATCGATCAAGAGACGATCGGGCAGACGCGTTTCAAGAGCGCAGCTATTATCTCATCGACCGAATGATCATCGGCTGCACGGGAACATTATTATGCGAATACATATTATCGTTTCACAGCGATTACGTTGTTCGTTGTATCTACTACGTACAGAAAAGTTTCGAACCACCTGCTAATTTACAATCGATATCGAATCTCCTATTAATTCTTTATACATTTGAAATTAAAGTTGCTGCAAACTTTTTTCGTCTTACCCGCGACGCACATTGATCGCAAACTTTGATCGAACAGTGAAGAAATAGAAATTAATATTCACCAAGCGCAAAGTTTCACAGTGATCAGATCTATATTCGTAATGAATGTTTTAGCCTCTCTTGATTCCCGGAATCACTAAAAATAAGTATGCCGCTAAAGTTGACGATACATGTCGATGCTTGACACGCGCGCTCTCATATGTGTGTGCGTATAATAAGTATGCAAGTTGCAGAAATTCTTTCTCGCTTTCTCATCCCTGTTAATTTGTTCTCTTTGACGAGCAACGTGAATGGATGTAACGTATCCATGTATACGAGAAGAGGAAAAGTAAAGTCGTGGGCCGGAAAATATGTATAGAGAATGTTTTATGCAGGTGGGAAAGAAGGGGAAAATGTGGTGAAAGAGACGGTACAAAAGGGTCGCGGAAACAAAGTTTGTTATAGTTAACGCGACAGTGGTCGACGTTGACGCAACGCTGTCACGTGTAGTTGTGTATATTTAAATAAAGCTACGTGTAGCTCGCTATCTACGCGCGCCTCGTAGGCGTTCATAATCGAAGCTGTACTACGAGTGAACCGCGAGGATCGATAAATTAGCGTGTGTATAGAACCGACTGTACCGGCCGCTCGAAGCTCGTTAGCCGTGATATAATAAAATGCACGCTTCGATGCGACTTGCAGTGACGTAGACGGGTTGACGTTGCAAGATAAGCGCGGTATTACGTATGCGAAATAATTCTATGGAAGTTTGTTTTTGAAACTTCTCGGTGAAACATTGGCAAATCTCACTCTCTCTCTCTCTCTCTCTCTCCTTTGCGACGAGATATACTTTTATGACGAAAAAAAGAGAGTTCTCTTGCCAATTGTTCACAATGGTTAAGTAGATTAATCATTTTCTCTTTTACGGTCCTATGTCGAATCAGACAGGAATTTTTGCCTTCAGATATCCTACAATGATAAATTATAAATTATAAATGATAATAAATCATTTTTCTATGCGTTAATATTATATTGAAACTTCATATTTTGTAACTAATATTACGTTGAAATAAGTGGCCAAACGAGCGTGAACTAACTGGACTATTCGGACCGCAAAGGTTTAATATAGGGGACAACGCTTTTCAACCTTAACCTGCTAAAAAACTGTCTTCACTTCTCTCTGCTTTTTAATTAGAAATTAGTAAAAATTCTAACCAGTTACTTCATTTTGGTTCCTGCAGGCATAACGATAAGTAAATTATTATAGGTTCAAAATAAACATGAAAACTGAAATAGTAATAGTAGAAATGTTGTAAATTGCATTAATCGACGAATATCATTACCTTTAGACGCGGTTAGAAAAGCGTTGGGAAGATGAAAGAAGTTTTAAGGATTCGTAGACTTACGTTCAGACGACCGATGACGCCATTCCTGTTGATCCAGCTGATCCAGTGTCGTAAAGGGGTTGACGTTCGACGATGATTGCAGATGGTGTGTGGCAGTGATGCCCTCGTCGGAGGAGGAAAGCCAGTGGCTCGTTGGCAGCGGGGGTGGTCTCGCATCTTCCGGCGGTGGCACGATATCCGGGCCTGGAGAACGCACGCTAAGCATTAGAGGAGGATTATACACGGAGGAGATGACGACTCAACCGACTAACACAGCCACAGCAGGCGTGAATGCGGCCTCGGCCGATTCTGCCGAACACGATTTGATCGACTCGACAACCGACGCCACTCTATTAGCACAATTTCACGAGGACGCGATCAAGCAGGTTCGTTTCCCTGCATTTTACAACTATTTACAACTATCTCGAATTATTTTCAACGGTCCAGAAAGACCGGGAACCATTTTCAATACGATGGCGTCCATGCTAAAACTGGTTAAAACCGCTTCGTCTTTGGCCGGTTCATTTTTATATTACATTTATGCCGATTGTGGAATCTTTCGCCGAATTCCCGATTAAAAGTCTTCTTTTCGAGGAGAAAAAGTCACTTTGTGGTAAATTAGACGAGTAGAAATCTTACCTCGTATAATGTTGGTCTTCTGTCAAGAGCTGCCTGTTCTTGATTAAAGATATTTCACGTAATATTACTGGCACTAGTTTGAATTACCACTCTACTCGATGCTCACATCACTTATTGACAACTTTGATCACTTTTATGCACACTGAAAAGACTAAAACCACAAAAAAAAAGTCGCGAAATTCGAGTAGGTTATACCAACGCCTATACTATTCCAAAGACTCCTACGCAATTAAAAATTTGAATTAATATCGCAAGCAGTTGCGATTATCGAAATATATCGAACTATCGATAGCCTGTAAACTGATTCGATTGTTTCATCGAAGGAGAATTTTTATGTCATACTTTCATCAATAATGGAATATTTCATTGAATTTCCAATGTAAAGTCTTTCTTCGAAGAAGGGAACAATTTTTTGATAATGTGAGATGAAAATCTTACTATCTAATCTAGTATGACAGTGGTGTTTACGATCTGGTAGTGTCTCTTCTTGGTTCAAGATATTTTGCATCATTTTGTTAGCATCCTATTCAATTATTATTCTACTCAATATTCACTTCAGTTATTGACAATGGCGATCTCTTTTATTCACACTGAAGACACTAGAACCTTTACTATTCCAAAGACTCCTACGCAACTAAAGTTTTGAATTAGAATCGCAAGCAATTGCGACTATCGATTTATGTGTGTCACACTATCGATTATAGATCGATTATTTTCAGAATGCTTTAACAAGCGCGAAGCGACTTGCAGGCCAATGGGCTTATACAAATTTGAAATCTGTATTTACATTGGCTACCGTGCTCCTTTGGACACATTGAAATAAAATATTCAACTTTTGTCAATCGAACAACAAAAACATAACCTATAGTAAATGGCGTCCTTTTTAGCCAAGTTATTTCTTTTAGCAGTTTAATTAATTCATTCCTGCCAGTGTTTCAAGTCATTCAGCATTTCAACATGGACGAGGTTTTAGACGAATCGATTGTAAAAACGAAATACGAGTCGCGAGAGATACCAAGCTATCTGAATGACTTCCCAGTAAATACCTTTATTTTCCATCATTTCTTTTGAGGTTACAACTGTAGTTTCGCAAAATATAAATATTGTTATAGTTATTCGATAGTTATTCGAGTTATTCGAATGAATTATACGCGATAAAAAATACTAAAAAAGGATTAGACATTTATTGTTTCGTGTTGTACTGCTTACATGTTTATACATCATCATTGTTGAATATGTTTTAGGCTGGAGTTGGTTACTTCCAAGTATTAGCTGCTTTGTGTACAGGCTTGAGTCTTGCAGCAGATACTGTTGAATTTTTTGTTGTACCATATATTTTACCAAGTGCAGAAGTTGAATTGTGCATTGAGGACAATGAGAAAGGATGGCTCAGTTAGTTTTCTTGATTTAATACTTCTTATTATGCTCTTACTTCCAAGTTGTTTTGTCATGTTATTGTGTTATAGGCAATATTACTCTAATGGGTCTTGCGTTAGGTGGATTATTCTGGGGTGGCTTAGGTGACAGAATTGGAAGACGCAGATCTTTGTTATCTGCAATGTCTGTTCATGCTTTATTTAGTAGTGTTGCCACTTTTATGCCAACTTATGGCACATTTATGTGTGCTAGATTTTGTTCTGCGATTGGGTAAGAAATTCCTTTTTCTTCTTCCCTTTTATTCATATGTGATTTAAATTTACATTAAGTAAACTGCATAATCTATTATTTCATCACAGAGTAGGAGGATCTTTACCACTAGCATTTGCATATCTCGCAGAGTGTTGCCCCAGATTAAGCAGAGGTTTGTGGGTTGGTTTGCTAGTAGCAGCAGGAGCATTAGGAGGTGTGTATGCTGCTCTCCTAGCATGGGTAGTGGTTCCTACAACTGGAGAAATGGTAGTTCTTGAAAATAAAGAACACTTCAGTGCTTGGCACCGCTTCCTGTTACTGTGTTGCTTGCCTGCATTGTGCTCTACTATTGGACTCATTTTTCTACCAGAAAGTCCAAGGTACTTGGTAGAAGCAGGTAGGGATGTGGAAGCAATGATGGTTTATCAGGTATTTTCTCATATTTATGCATTTAATTAAGATAATATCGTTTCTTCCGTTGTTATATCAAAATTAATCTATAACTCTAGAAAATATACAAGAAAAATAACGCCCGCAAAGGCGCAACAGGTGCACAGTATCAACTTTCTGAATTAGAGCTTCCAACTAAAAGGCCCCGTGGTTTGGCACCCCCTTCTCCTACTAATCACACTAGCGTTTTGGCTGATATTATTTATTCTATCGAAATGGTAGGAATATATATCCTTATTTATGTTTGTAAAGACTGGTGCTTAGTTTTCATTAAATTTCTAGTTTTGGAATTCTTTCCTGGAATTATTTGTATCGCCCCATTTGCGCGTTACAATAGTGCTTATAATCATTTGGTCGACCGTATCATTTGGGTACGTATTCGCGTTAAACATTTCAGTCATTTTTCGTTTCATATTCTCATTTGTTTATTTAATTGTAGACTATATGGCCTTATGGTTTGGTGTCCTGAATACCTCAAACTTTTACGCGCCACGGAATATAAAGCTCACACTGTACACATTTCCGGAAAAGAATACAAAGGAAAAACATTCAGTGGTTCTTTAGAAAATTGTCAATACAAGCATTCAATTTTCTTAAATTGCAAGTAAGTAGATATATGAACAGGTGTGCAAAGCAATACTCGATTAGATTATATAAAAGTATTTCTGTTTCAGATTTACAAAAATGGTATTCAGTCACGTAGATTTCGATAATTGTACTTTTCAATCCGTAGAATTCAGTAGCATAAAGTCTAGTAAAACTCACTTTACAGACAGTGTTATTAAATACTCGACGTATGTATTTGGGATAAAAATATCTGACAATATCTTTTTCAAAACGTAAAATACATTTTCGCCTATCGTTTATAGATTTGTAGATACGGATTTATCTGCGCAAGTCTTTACGAGATGTACACTGCAAAATAATACGGAATTAAGTTTAAGTGGACCATGTCCGACTCTCGATTTGGATTACAATATTTATATAGAGGAAGCACTACATGGTCACCTAGTTGCTCAATTGGCCTTTGTGCCTGCTGCTGCTTTAGCAGGACTGGCACTCACTGTAATTCAGCGGCCAAAAATGATTGGTATTTCGTTATTTCTCTCGTCAATATCTGCTCTGTGTTTAATTCTAGTGGGTACGAATAGTTCGGCAGTGCTTGGTTTCGAAGGTGGTTTTATAGCAGTCTTCGCCGTCGCTTGGACGTCGCTTACTTTGGTTACAGTTGAGAGCTTCCCTACTCATTTAAGGTAAATTTCTCTGCAACTTTCTCTGTTGGTTTTCACTAAACTTCTTTGATATGAAAAATATTACTGTGAGGTACATTCATTTCCACAGGTGTACTGGATTCGGTTTTATAGCGGCTGCTATAAGGATATGTGGTTTAATAGGAACTACAACTTACAAAACCTTAGTTGGCGCACCCTTAGTCGCGCCTGCACTGTTAACTGCATTACCATTGCTAATAGCTAGTGTCGCAACATTCAAATTGCCTCACACGCATACAGTTTTCTTGTAAGGATATCGCGACTAAGTGGAAAAGAACAGAGAAGAGAGAGAGAGAGAGAGAGAGAGAGAGAGAGAGAGAGAGAGAGAGATATGTCGTATAAAAGACATTTTTAATCTATATTTTAATGAATCACTTATGAACTTCGCTGATGTTTTTACTCGATATATTCTCATGATACGAAACAAATTTCAAGATACGTCTTGAAATCCGAGAGATCAGTTTCCACTAGGAAGGTTTGAACGAAAATTGCAAGTGAAGTGTTTCAGACAAGTGCGAATCTTTAAATTTGCAAATTTAACAAGTAATAGTTACGTTTTTTTTCTTGGAAGTGTGACTTCGTACAAAGTGACATATCCTAAACTAGTAACTGGAATAATAAGTCGCGGTTTGCGTAAAAAAATTGAAGTATTTAAAGCGCACAGGGATTAAAGAGTAACCGTCTCGTACGCTAGGATATGGACTTTCTATAAGATTTTAATACATGTGTTTTATGCGTCGGAAGTTATTAAAGCAGACAGATGTTAAAAGAAAAGACGATCGACGTATTGAGATTTAATATCTGAGTCATCTTACCGAAATTTCACGCAAAACTTATACTCCAAGATTTCACTCCATCTAATAATTTCAAATCTAATACAAGTCATTATACGACTCGTTCTCGATTAGATAAAAGTCGTACAATGCATATACGTTTATAATGCTATTTTAACAGGGCAATAGCCACGAAACGTGTCAATTTTAATGGATGTTTAAAAAGGATGGATATTGTCATCCATAATGATACGTGAACGCATAACAAAAATATTAAACCGCTAAAAAATTTTGCTTACTGAAAATGCATTTGAATATTTGAGATAGAAAAAAATGTGGAATGTTATTCATAGTGTATAGATGTCTTTTTCTGTTTATAATTAGACTAGACAGATCATGCATGATTCCAAAATTACTACGTTTTAAGCAATTCAGTCGAAAAAGTTTGCCAAGGACAGTATCGTGGAAATTTTTATATTTACGATTGCTACATACGCTTTTGCCATTTGAAAAATTAAATATATACATATATTATATTCTAAGGGAATAGGTAGGGAACCTCGAATCGAGTAATAATGGACTTTCTACTGTGAAAGGAAAGTAATCGAGCAAAAATATATTCGGTACTTCTGCTTTTTAACGATTTGACAGCTTGCATTCATCCTAGACACTAGACTCAGCTAACTAAGAGGCATTATCCACGCAGTGAGAAGTGTAAATGCTGCCGTAAAAATCCTAAATTCCCCGAAACTAAAGACTTAGAATTGTCAAGTAGAAGTTTTAGCTTCGTTTATTATAAATCCAAGAGATTATCGCCTCTAGTCAACTTTTAGTCGTCTTTAAGCTTACAAAATGCGAATGAACTTCAAAAAATGCATCAGACTTTCTAACACTTGTGAATGAAGTAGATGACATTATTTTCTACAAGATCAAGGATGTACACTGTCATCGTAACTGTAAAAGTCGCTAATTACATTTAACGAGAAATTTTGCTAGAATTTTAGTGTCATCGTGGGAAAGAAGCTGCGACGACATGCCAAAGCTGAAAAGAAAAATACTGGTTCCTCAGAACGGATGACTATTTTTAGGCAATAAGAGCGTAAAATAAGTTTTACGACATGATTATCGAGATATTTCATTCTTATTGAAACTTAATACATATTACTAACTATTTAAGGAAGTTTATTAGTAAAGTAAAGATAAACTGCTGTTGGCAAACTTAATCACATAAAAGTCTACGTCCCGTCATGGTTAGTGAATTTTTCATATCAATTGTTGGCATCTAATTTAAAAATACCAAAAAAAGAAAATGTTAATGTTATGGACTGAATGCTACTAGTATCGTTTAAAAAGAAGTAGAAACGAGTCAAAATTTCATTGGTCGCACAAGTTTTCGTGTAATAATCCTATTTTGTAATGTAAAACAACAACAACAACGTGGTGGCTTTAGTATCTAAAAAATGCTGCTCGTTCCTACTTCCGCAAGCTGTATTTGGTAGTGAATTTGAACTTGTTAGTGAAACAAGCTTGTGCTGGCGTTGTAATATGTGAAAATTATTATCAACACATGTAATTTTCTCCTTCCTTTCTTTTCGGAAAACAATAGACGCAAATTTTTTGTAGTTAAGTATTCGACGATATTAAATTGTTGTTTAAGTCTTACTTGAATTCGGGACCACATAGTACAATATTTTGTTGAAAAGATCGCCGGCACATGCAGTTCCACACGATTAAATCATGCTGCTACAGCATTAAATTCATCGTCGCCCGTAGATAATATATTTTACTCGACATATCACTTATGAGCGAGCACTTTAGATTCGTAGGCTTTAATTAGACTATCAACTAAACATATATAGAAAGGTGTACCAGAAATCATAAGAGGTGAAATTCCAAGTTGGTGAAGTAGTGGTGTGCATGTACAGTGAAATTGCTAAGTTGCCTGTAAGAATGGAAATTTCGTTTAGCAAATTTTAATTGATCAATTATGACGAATGCTTTGGTTGTACACGGATCGATTATCAGCAGATCAAACAATGTAACTGCGACAAATAGTGTTTTAACAACATGAAAAATACTCATGAAAGTTACTCAAGTGACATTTAGTGCAATGTTATACTTTTTAAGTATAAATTTGATTTTTATCTCAAGAAAAACAAGTGCACAAGTATAGGCGAACCTTTTTTCTCTTTACAGAGGACTGATTTTACATAAATGCTCAGATAATTAAAATTACACTATTTGGAATAATTAGAGAAGTATTTGTTCTAATAACTTTATTAATTAGCAAGACATCTGACCCTCTAATAGTTCCAGTGTGTTATGTGATAGTGTTATTATCACAATCTGCATTATTTCTTTTTTATGCGCACTGAATCTTTGTTTTTTTCTTCCTCCTTTAAGTAGTGCATTTTGTACAAACTGAAGATAAGGATCAGTTGATAATCACCGTATTTATTTTGTTTTTACTTTGTAGAGACTGTTTCTTAACATCTAAATTTGTAATATTTAATTCATTACAAAGATAAAAGTGTATTGTATGGTAATAGGAAGAAAGAAATTCAAGTTTTTTAAGACTCCTATTGCATTTTCTATCAAATAATTTTCATGATGTTTCAATATCTTAGGCACTTGATCCCATTTCAGAGTAAAACAATTGCAATTTTTATTCTCACTTTTGAAAGGAAAAAAAAAACCATCCTGCCAAAATTGCAGATACGATGTTTATATAAGGCACCTTCGAATGTGTACACTACTCTAAAATTAGTAAATGCTGGAAGGAACATTAATTACAAAAACATTTTCGTTTTATATAACTCATTAACATGTTTATAATTGGTCTGGTGGTCGCATTTTGAAACATTACTGTTAATGAAAAACAACGTTTAACAAATTATGCAACCAGTACTTAAAAAAAATATCATGTTATTTGTTAATACAGCGAATCATTAAAAAATATTAATTTGAAAAATTAACGAGAGTATTGTGTGCTGTTGCAAGAACATTCAGTCGATTTAATAGGGAATATTAATTATAAGATAGACACACAGTACTGAAACAATTTTTTTTAAACGTTTGATCGATTGTATTAAAAATGAATTTCCCTTTCTCTTTGTTTCACATTATACAAAATAGCTCTTTCCTTAGCATATACAAGCTTAGTATTCAACCTTTTGTATATGAGAAACAGTTAACCTCGATGCAATAAGTATTACATTAGACATAAAAAGGTACATGTATTAAGAAACTTTGATATTTGGATTGCTGTTTTGAGAATTATTTAGATCAGTGATAAAAGACCACTTGTATAACTTTTAAGACGCTTCTGAGAGCTTGTTTTTCGAATGTGACAATGGCTGCTGTTTTTTGAATAGCTTTTTTTCGAGGGACCCAAGAAAAACAGGATACAAAAGAATAGAATGATTCGATGCTTCGTATGAGAATTGGTTAATTTGTATTAAAGCAATATACGTACGTAAAGAAAAGAAACTGTTGGAACGATTGCAATTATAGTTTTAGGTATATATATTTATCTCGCAATACTTTTAGAGCACTCATTTTATGATACAAATTTGTATATAATTTGTAAGGAAAAAATCTGCAAACTATTGCAAATTTCATGGCAATATGTAGTAAATTATTCGTAATATTAACTGTCATATAATTATCATTGTTGTTGACGGCATATTATATCGATCAGTCTTTTGAATTGAATTCGATCTCTCGAACCTACAGCTTGTATACCGTAAAAAAGAAAAAAAACATACTTCGAGAGCATTTGAATATTTTGTTTTATATTGTCGACGAACGTAGAAGCATTTAGGATTGTTTAAAAGAAATCGTGCATTAATAACGTGCAGAGAAAATATTTTGACGCATCGATGCGAGCAGTTGCAATTCGAGAATCGAATTGGACAACCACTAACAGACACTATGTACTTTCCGACGATGTACTTTTATTCCATTGTAATTCTAACATTAATTAATCAAAAAAAGTCTGAGAATAGTCGAACAAAGTAATCTCAATTAATATTCTTCTGTAATCGCTCAGTTTTTTTAAGTTAGTAAAAAATTGATTTGAAGCACCTCGAATTAATCTATTATCGATACGTTACACCTCCTACTTGTTTCCTAAAGAATTAATTTCGTTATCATTCGAAAGAAACTGACAAAATGTTTATTCCATACATTTAACAAGTCAAATAAGAATTTTCTAATCGATCGATTGCAGGTGTAACGCAACGTGTCAAAACTATACGGCAAAATGTACGAGTGGAATAAATGAGATAAATTTATCGATTTGTTTAATCATATTTATCCAGTAATTACTTACCTCGTAAATGTCTGGGGGGGTGGTTTTCTTAAATTTTCAGAACCTTGGAACATTTCTACCAATAATTAAACAGTTTAAAGTTACAGGAATATTTGGCGGGAAATTGGAATAACTTTATACTCCGCCATATTTACCAATAGGTAAAGAAGAATCACCGTGTCGGTAAGAAGAATATTTCCTCCGGTAACTATTGCAATCTTTAAAGAAAACTACTTATCGATCAATTTTAAATATAAATTTTTTCATTTTCCCGCAAGATGTACATGAAAAAAAATATTAAAACATGGAAAGCTGTCACGAACGTCACGGTTTTTAATGTAATTTAAGGTGTGAATAATTGTTCTCTCGATAATGGTGATATTATAACAACGTGTAAAATGGTTAATAATAAAGCACACATTAGATAACCGTTAAATACGAGATGAAACGTCTCGTTAAAAATACAGTAACGTTCAAAGAAACACCACAAATGTACCTGCAAATGTTTTCTAGACTTTTCCCATCGATTATTGACCTTGAGCTTGACCTTGGGCGTGTCCTCGACATACGAAGTAGCATACGAAGATGATCGTGTTGAACGAGCCCTGACCTAACCTATTCTAGGCTATGTCTCCGTTCTCCATGTACAGACAAAGCCTAGGAGAGGCTAAATCAAGTTACTCTGTTCCTATAAAGGCGAATATCTCATTGTTTTCTTGTAAGTATTTTTCAGATGGCTAATTTTTGCCTCTTGTGTTTTCGAACAAAGAGATATCTTCTATTTACGTTTCTAGTCACTTTCCAAACTTGATCGTACTGTTCTATTCTCTTTTTTCCTTTCATAATAGTCTTGCAGAACGTTTAATTAGCAATAGTGTGCAACACTCAAGCATGGAGAAAAAGTCAATCCTGACGGTATGCGGAGTTTTTCGAGGGAGCTCTTTTTACGACAGTGGTCCGGACGGCACAAAGAAAGCGTGTCACGCCTAAAAATACGCGAGGCATGCAGGTAGATGTGAAAAGGTCGTAGGGGCCGGGAGGGAATAAAAAAAGGCAAAGGAATTGCACAAGAGCAGCGATTTGGTATTCAAATCGCTAGGCATGTTCCCGCCTCTCTCGCGGCACAGGTCCTCCTCTCGTAGCAGTAATACGAAGGCCTTCTTCGTTTAAATGTTTTCTCTTCTTCTTCCTTTACCCCCTCCTCCTTCTCTTTCCCCTATCCCCTTCTCGTTCTCTTCTTGAGCCGCCTCTAACATCCAATCTTTTCTCCCATGTCGCACTTTTTACTCGATCACCTTGCATTACTTTACATAGAATTATCTCTTCTCTGTTTTTCTTTTTCTTCTAAATTATTCTTTATTACGCAACAAAACGACCAAAGTCACTATTCTCACCGAAGTAGTTGATTCTCAAGCAGCAGGTAGAATTAAAGGGGAAAAAATCCAACACTTTCATCGATGCCCAACCTCGTGCGACTTTAGCGTTCGTCGTGAGAGGAATTCGGCGAACGCCGATCGATTCACACTGATATCGAATTACTGGTTCACTTTCAGAGAGCGTGTGTGAAAGAGAGAAAGAAAGAGAGAGGGAGAAAGAGAACAGTCCCCGAGAAACTTCAATGCGGCGGTAACCGGCAGAGGCGTGGAGACTTCAACGTCCGCACGTGCAATGTCCGACTGCGGCGCATGGTTACATAAACTCGGAACCATACACGAAGACTGGTTGTAATGTTTCGTATTTCCGAGTGCTTCACTTTCACCTGGTGGCATCCGCTTCGAAATTAAGCCGTTCCATCGAGGAAAGAACTATACAGCACCGTCCATGTCGCTGTGTTTCGTCACCGGCCGCTCAACCGGATCCCGAACGTTCACCAAAGGAAAAGTTCGCCGTTTTACCTCTCTCTTTCTCTCTCCCTCTCTCTCTCTCTCCCTGTCTATATGCATATATATCGTTTCACACCGAATAACCTCGTGAATATTGAGATTTTGATACCACTTGTGTAGATCGATGCAACGCCAACAAGGATTCATCGAATGTATCGGATGCTCGTTGTGAAATCTTCCAATTAACACGTACAATCCAGGATATTCCCGCGTGTGATCGCACATGTCATCGGTACTGGTGGCCAACCTCGTCACAGTGAAGCACGCAAAAACGCGAAGAACCGGCAACAATTGTCCACGGTGGCATGACCGGAAGAAGTCCAGAGGGACGAGCTAGCACCGAGAAAGTGACGAAGAAAACTCACGTGTCACTCGGTAATGGTTTTGCAAAGTGCAAGGAAGCGATTAAACGAAAACGGTGATCGGTATACGTGGCACCGGATTGGCCGGTGGCATACCTCGACAACACGCACGGTGTGTGCGCACTTCGGCAACCTGTGCACCCACTAACCACTAACCGGCGAACCACGGGAGGCCAAGGTGTGCGCGCGCCAGGATAATATATGTATCTACGTGCGTTAACCACGTGAGACCGGCCAGCATCTTTCCACGGGGCCTGTCTGGTGGGGACTTAACCTATGGACTGCTCTTTCTCTCCGTCTTTCTCTTGCGCGAGCCTTGAATCCCCGGGAAATCGCTAGAACTTTTAATATCAGCCAATTTCAATTCAACCTACCGCGATTCTCTTTTTTTCCTGGCCTATGGAATTTTTCTCAATTGATCCACGTTCGTAATTTTTCCTCGTGAACAATCGATCAAGCATCTCCACTTGTTTCCTCTTTCTTACGTTTTCCACTTTTTTCCCTTTCAGATGAATTGTGCATCGCACACGGAGAAAAGAAGCTGATCTGGTTAACGGGAAATAAAAAGAACCACCGTGCCCGATAAATTATGATCCTCTATAAATCTACGATCTATAAATGGTGGTGGAGCCGCTTCTTTTTTTCTTTTTTTTTCACGGCGAGACTCAATCGTAACGACTTCGTTGACGTATATACCTATTTGTTCCGACATAGCTTGTTTCCTCGCGCAGTCGCCACTGTTTTTATCTCCATAATTGCGCTGTCATTTACTCGGCATGGTAGTTAGCGTCGGTGTCTCGTTTGCCAAGGTAGGCGCCTACTTTTTTATTCGCCACCCCGTAGACGGCGAGTTCTCACTCAACATTCCCGGCAATCTCTGATCGACGAGTTTTTATGAAGGTCGTACGAACTACGTGAGCCTACCCACTTACCCAGCTGCATCGCTAATGTACAACACATACGTGTTTATACTATTTGAGGCAACGTGAGATGCGCGAAAAATGCATCCACATTACGCCTGTGTTTGTACCTATGTAATAATTACCATTGATCTACCTATTATATCCTATTATTCGCAGGAGCACAATAGTGCAATCTCTCTGAGTTGCCGAATTTTCTGCAAAGTGATAGAGATAGAGAGAACATTGGACGAGGCATAGGCTCAAGGTCGCTATAACCGTGATCGTATCTTGATGACTGTGGGTGGCCTATAGGGTCTTTTTTTCCTTTTTTTTTTTGTTCAGGCTACGGCGATCTTTGAATGAATTCGCTTTAGGTAGATATCCTAGGAGTTCTCAACCTCGAACAAGTCTACGATACATCGAATAAAAATTCGCGGTAAAATGCAACTGGATATTAAACGATAAATTTCACGGTGTTGACTAAAGAATTATCACTCGTTTCAGGAAGGACCGTTTCAAAACATAAAGATTCTTTATTCTTTTTACAGAGTTACATCTAGAACGAACGTGAGACTTTATTTCGCAATTGCTGATCAGTATTCCAAATTCTCATTTGCAACTTCGAAGATGAAGATGGCGGCTGACTACTATAATTTATTAACTAGTCTGGCAAGTCAAACCTGTTGGTTCCCCGCTGACGGTGTGTTTTGCTCTTCGTGCTGAACCCGAACAACTAGTGTCCTTTGATATCTTTCTACAGAAAATTCTTCCCTAATTTCTACCACCTTAACGACCTAACTACCACCTCCAAATGGCCGTTTTTTTCGTATTTTAAGAAGGGAGGGCTATAGGAAGCATACGGTCTGACAATGTCAGGACTTTTCCACTGTATACGATATTCTCCCAGTCGTTGCGTTTTAGAACAATTTATTATCGGTGATTTTTAAACGACGACGTTTACTTTTTTTCCATCTTTTTCTCACAGTGGTGTCTCCCTCCTATCAGTTACCAATTAGGAAAATCGTAAGAAAGTTGACGTGTACCTACCGCAACAAATATACAATCTCTTTCGCTCTCTCTTTCTCTCTCTTTCAGCATAGAAACATGGTTGAACGGAAGATCGTAGAATCGAAGGTTGAAAACAGGTTGTAAAACGCGTCGTGGCGAATGTGACTTTCCGTGAGTTGTTCATTCTCGAGTCACGTCCCCTGGTACTTACGTAGTATGTCCTCTAATATCGCAAAGAGCGTAAGATATAATTCCAGACGTTTATTTGGATTCCACGGATTCTTCTGTTCTGCTCTCGGCTCTTAACGGTTCGATATTATGCCGGTACTGTGATTCGCAATGGCCAGCAGCCAGCGGGTAGGAAATTCTCCAGCAATGACGTAAAAAGGTAACGCCCGGGGGCATTTCTTTAACACGGCGCCACCCATACGAAGCCCTCCTTTTTATGCTCTCATACGAATCAAAACAGACTGTCTTGCCTTTTCCGCTCGAATTACTTCAATTCCCGCCGTTTTCTGCCGTTTCAATTCAAACATCCAGAGGATACGTCGCAGAAAGGAATCAATGTCTCGTTCGTCTCTCCTACTCTTTTACAAAAAGTATTCACATTCTCACGTTTGTCTCGATTGGTGCGTAACTTAGCTACAATTGAAAAACTAATCACTTGAACAATTCATTTGCGAACGATTGCAAAATTCTAGCGAAAGCATCGACGTTTAATCGGCGTTCTGTCTGAAAGGCTGCTACGTGTGCCGCGCGCGGTGACCCTGACATTTACGCCGATGCATTTCACGTGTGTTGTGCGTACGTTGACTACACTAACTACTGCCCACACATCAACCAACTCTGTCGACAGTGCCGGCCTTCCAAATGAATTTGTCTCTCCGATAATATCTTTTGTCTAATTTCGATGAAAGTACAACGTTTCTATTCCCATCGACACGTAGCCACTCTGTGTGTCCGTGATAAATAATCTCGCGATACACCTGAGCGATGTAACTAACAAGCTACTTCGTTCCGTGTTTCTAACAACATTAAAGAACAATCGAAGGAAATACATATATACATCTGGTTGTATTCGTGTGTTGCAAGTATACCTATCGGCGTGTATATTGACAGTATCGTAGCTGTGAAACGAAAACGAGCAAGAGAGAACCTGTTTAACGTACAAATATTTAGGCGGCTACTAGATTGCCTCTTACGCGACGTGTAACAGTCGTGACGGCAATGTGAAAAGGCGTTGAATATTAATCGCGAAATTCGTTAAACAACCTCAAGTGTAGAAATCGTGGCGTATTATATTAGCCGCTTGTTAGCCATTTATTCTGAAATCACGCCCTTGATGCCGTACATATGCACATCGATGGTTTAATTTTCATCAAGGTTTCCCTCGCGAAGGTGGATCGCATGGTGAATTGAATCGCGCGGGTCCCGTTTCGTGCGCAGAAATCCCGAACGATTACTCGTTGAAATGAAATGTAAATAGTCCTTACGGTGAAGCAAAAAAAATATGCCTGAAAAGGACGCCCGAGGCTGGCACAATCTTCCTTCGAACGATAAGATCATGCGGCTAAAAATAAACGGTTCGTACGGACCGCATTGAACCGCTGTACACACGGTGCATGGTACCAAAAATTTACGACAGCCTACGGTACCAGGATTTTATTAAGATTGGCGCCTTGAGGAATGCAAGTTTAACGGACCGTCTTGGCCCAGCCTTCTTCTTCCTCTTCTTGCTGCTTCTCCTTTTCTTCGTCGTCGTCGTCGTCTTCTTCTTCTTCCTTGTACTCGACAAACTCCTCTTCGATCCGTTTACTCGCACTTGCATGTAGGTATACTCTGATGTTCATAGTTTTGCATCTCGAGCAGAAAAATCACCGTTTTAACAAATAAAGCAAATTTCATCGTGCTATAAAGTAATCAGGTTTCAAGATAAATTCTGGTTCAAAGATTGTATTGGATTGCTGGTGTCTCTCGGTTGTTGTTAGTTAGTTAACACTTCTACGAAGAGGAAGAATATTGCAAAAGGCATCTTCGTTGAAAGTAACGATGTCACTCGATGTAAAACCGATCGTTAAAAAAGCATATTATTATTTCTATGATATTATTTAATTAAACTAATCTTGCGTATGGTTACTCACGGGACTTTCTGGCTATACGATGAATAACAATGCCACAGAGTTTCGGATATCGTAAATGAAGCGTGAAGATGCACAAGCTGCAACGTCGAAGGTCGCCAGCAAAGCCGCGTTATTCTTTTATATCACACGATGACCATAGAATAAAAAATATTTTTCAGAAATATTATAAATACTTTCGATTACTGTGTCGAATATTATAATGTAGAATTGCCAGAAAGGATAGAAACATTCGACATTTTCTCTCATAGCATAGTTGATCTTTCGCTAACTTTCGCCGAGTATCGAGTATTCATCTGAGAATAACATTACATTACATAAACATTAGTTTATATAGGGTTGAACTGTGTGAAAAAGAATTTGAAAGGCTCTGGTATTGGGTAAGAAAAAGAAAAAGAAGATATGAGCACATGTGACAGAAGCATCTTTTTTGGTTGTTTGCATCAAGTCGATTTCTCAGGTGAATCCTAGCAAACTTGATCGCGCGGCTCTTGCGAGCTCATAAACGTGGGCGTGAACTTTTCAATAAAGCCAGTCTCGCGCGGATGCTTGAACGCGTGTATCGGGATCAATGACACGCCCGCAGATTCCCCGAGGTATCCTCTACGAGCTACGTAGAGGCATCCTGTAGAATTCCAACCACCTTCCTCGACTTCACAGCAGGACCTACTGGTTTCTATTTATATACTGCGCGAGACCTTGCAGCTTACGGCTCGCGCGCTTACAGACTGTTCCCGACCTGTACAAAGCGCTGTCGCGACTCTATCATCGTCGTAATAAACGATTATTCGATCCTTTATGCCAGCCTAAAAAAGTTTCATTATACGTTTTCAATTTATATCGATTCATGTCGATCGTACTTCCTGTCCAATCATATTATGCATACATCGAATGCTCCTCTTACGAGAAGAAAATTCATTGTTAGGTTCCACTTTACCCTTTTTCTTTTAACCTATGTTTTCTGAATTTTTCTGTGTCAGATGTGGTGTTTCAAACCAATCAAGCGTTCTATTTATATCATGTCTGAAAAAGTTCGAAAGTAATTCAAGTAGACTATGGAAGTGCGTCGCCAGACTAAATGTGACAACTAAATTCGAATAGTGCATATATGCGTGTATTGTACGTAACTTGTATTGTAATATTTTTACGGATTTTCATTGATTAACGGTGAAAATAAGGGAAACCAGGTGTTATGTTTCTCTATACGTTAATTGAACTGCTCGTGTATTATGTAAATTGATATTTTCTATTATTTTGCAAACTATTAAGTGGCTCTACAAGAAACATAAAGCATACGATGAACAGTAATGCGTCTATATTTTCTCGATATTAACGAATAATTTTTATTTGAAATCTGACAATTACAATAACGCCATCTACAATATGGATTGTTTACTATCGCGTTTATACATACACACTTACACCAGTGTTTTGACAAACTGTTGACGCACAAATTGTTTAATATAATTTTTGAAAAGTTACAATAATATGGCTGAAAAAGTATATGATATTTTTAATTCATTTCAAGATTATCTAAACAATGAAGAAGAATTACGTGTGGTATGTATTAATAATTTGACACTAGTTTTGAAATTACGTGAAATTACATGAAGATAATGCAGATATTAAATAATTGCAACACAACTTTAAATAAATCTATTTATTCTGATTATCACACTACGTCTTAGAGTTATTTTATGATTAAAAACATTAAAGAGTGTTATGTATCAAATACTCCATCGTTCCCTTCATATGTATTTTAGGTTAGATTATAATCACGCTGTCGTCTCGTTGTTAAATGTCTTTTTAAACCTTTAACTTTTTCATTAATAATATTAGGTAGTTAATTTTAGTTATAACTAAAAACGTCGTATATGAAGAACGTTAAAATTAATTTTCTTTTGTTCAAGGAAATCCGTGCTATTGTCAGAGATCTTGAGAAAAGTGCCAGAGACATTCTGATGATATTGCAGAATATTCATAATGAAAATAATATGGAAGAAAATATAAGTAAGTGTGTTTTAATAGAATTAAAAGTACCAAAGTAGTTATTACTTTTTCTATTTGCAGTTGTATCTCAATATTGTGTAACTTCGAGAGAATTGTTTGAAGATGTGCGTAAAAGCTATACAAGACTTGCAGAAATTGTACCAAAAAACCAATATTATAGATTTCATGAACAATGGCGTGTTGTTACACAAAGATTATGTTTTCTAGCTTCTTTAATAATATATTTAGAGATTAATGTTTTGGTTACCAAAGAGACTGCTGCAGAAATATTAGGAGGTAGGTAATTTTTAAGAGATTTATTTCGTTTATTTGTATTTAATATATTTTCTGTAACATTTACCCTGTACATGTAGTTAAAAATAGTAGAGAAGATGGATTTCACTTGGACTTGGAAGACTATTTGATGGGCCTGCTACAATTAGCTGCAGAACTGGTAAGCATATTTGGTAATATAATTATAGCTATTATTCATTTAAATATTACATTTCAGAGCCGTTTCGCTATAAATAGCGTCACTAATGGTGATTATAATCGACCTATAGAAATAGCACGATTTGTAAATGAACTAAATGCAGGCTTCAAGCTTTTAAATTTGAAAAACGATTCTCTAAGAAAACGTTTTGATGGTTTAAAATATGCTGTTAAAAAAGTGGAAGAAGTAGTTTATGATCTCAGTATACGAGGTCTAAAACCATCTGCAAATCCAGTTATTCAAGAAACAGAGTAACTATTTGTAGGATCGGGGCCTCGATACCTAAATAGGGTACCGACGAGGAAAAATAGAGAGGGCGTTATTGACGTAGTCGCGGATTCGTCGATTAGCATTGGGTCCCTCACTTTTTCCTCGGTTCCTACATATCTTTTCTAAACATTTTATAGAATTAATATATATACGTATATATGTATTAACATATATAATAAATTATTGAAAGAACAATTTTTTATTTATAAATTATAATAATAACATATGTTAATGTTAATTTTATACCATATCAACAATATTTACAAATTTACTCAATAACCTTCTTCTACATTTACTGTGTTTAGTAATTTTTCACCTTTAACAAACTTTTGATAATTTTCATTGAAAAACTGTACAACATCTTGGGCACGAGTTATACCTGAGATATGTGGTGAGATGGTGACCTAGGTAAAAGTATTTTCTCTTTGGTTAAAAGTGGATTTGTTTTAATTTAGTGTCAACGTTTTAAAACAAATTTACATTATATAATTACCTGTGGTAATTTCCACAATTTACTTTCTTTTGGTAATGGCTCTTCTTCAAAAACATCCAAAACTGCTCCCAAAATCCACTGTTGCTTAAGAGCATTCAATAAGTCTGCTTCTTTAATAATTGTACCTCGACCGATATTGATAAGAATGCTGCCACGGTTTGTACAATTTTGTAATACATTCCCATTTAATAAACCTACAGTATTTTTTGAGGATGGTAAAACATTAATAATGTAATCACAGTTTGTTAGCATTTCGGGCAAACATTCTGTGGTTCTGTGTTCATCAAGATAATCTAACTTCTCTTTTAGTGGTGTTCTTGTCATTCCCCATACAGATGCCCCAAATGTTTTCAATTTTTGTGCAACTGCAAAAATTGTAAATATATTCAAATAAAATCAAATTGATACTTTTCTCAATAATAATGAACAAAGTATCTAATACACGAGTATAATTACTTGACTTTCCAATATTTCCTAAGCCTAAAATACCTACAGATAAATCACAAATTAATCTGTGATTAGAAATTTTTCCATCAGTTAGCCATTGGTTATTTTTTTGATTATCATATTGCTGCCTTTGAGCACGTTCAAAATTAAAAATATGTGCTATCACATATTCAGACATAGCTAAACCAAAGGCTTTGTCTGAAAACCGTGTAATGGTATAATTTATTTTTTTATCTCGCAGACTTGAAACTAATGATTCAACACCAGCCCATGTTGTTTGTGCCCATCTCAAAGATGGTAACTTATCTGTATATGGTAAAAACAAATCACAATCAATTACCACTATATCTGCATTTTTTAATTTTGACAGTGTATCATGTTTATCTAAAACAAAAAATTACATGAAAAGAAGATACATATTTACATTGTACAATGAAATTGCAATAAATAGGAGGAGAAATGGAAAGCTTTAATGTTTTATGGTTTCTTTGTTACAATAATAGATTTAAAAATTATAGTCTGCAAATTGCAAAGAATATTCAAGGTATACGTCCAAAATTTAAACTGGGTGGGTTTACCGCTACATCTAAACACGAAATGCGCAAATTCAGTGTTCAGCGGATCGTAGTAGTAGTGCGTTTTAACACGTGCTCGCTGCGAAAGCTTTCGTGAGCCGAAGAAATTCGAGCTTCACGGGTATGAGAGAAAGTGTATGTCAAAAGTAATACCTGGCAAAACGTCAACTATTGTTAAATTTGGAAGTTGCATTCGAAGATGGTAAGATAACCTAGGAATCACGGAAAGAATTGCAATGTTATGCGCCATGTCGACACGCGGGAATATGATCTATCTTCAACAAAAGGTTGCTTCAGTTAAACACACTATTTAACGATTGAGCTTCGTTTTCATTAATTTTACATTATTATGATCAATAATTGGCGTTACATCGTTAGTTTCGACATGTTGCACCAATTCATCTAACCTGTTTCCGGTTGAACGTAAGGGAATTTTTTGTAAATATTATTTGTGCTTTTTTATTTACATTTTCCCATTTAATTTTTTTTTGCGTTAACTACTGTAATTCAGTAATTTTGCAACT
>NW_017100187.1:2338485-2339404 GCF_001263275.1 Habropoda laboriosa | reverse complement strand
TAAAAAGGAATTGAAATTTTAAAGTATCCGCATGAATGCGACGCGTGCGCAAATTAGAAATGCTTCAAATACAAACGCAGTTATATATGCTATAATAATAACAAAAAATTGTAATATAATTTAGTTGGCAATTATTCTTTCTTCAAATTACCATTTTGTTAACAATCAATGTAATAAGTATAAATATAAACCATTATCGATAGGTTTTCTTAACATATGTATTTTTGCAACTCGGTAAAGAAACGTCATCCCAAAGATTAATAAACGATTGAATACACATTTTTAATTACAAAACCGTAATTAAGTAGTTACTCATTTTCACTTTTCAATACCATTGTATGAATAATAAAATGTTTCATTAGTTTGTACGAAGTGTACATTTATAGAAGTAACCGGCGATAGGTTAATGAAAGTTTTGTAAAATTTGACGCCACCTGACATGCTACAACCTAAACTTTTGTGTTCTTGAAAATCATGAAATTTTACTGTAATATTTAATTTTGCTACTCTAATATATCAAGAAACGTTGATATAAAAAGTTATATTTAACGTATTTTTGAATTTTGTGATAAATTGAGGGTAGTGTGAACGAGGCTTGTATCAAAGGGAAACGTAGAGTGTCCAATAGACGCTCGTATGTCGACCGGCGGCGGCAGTGAGCCGATTCCCGCGCGGCGCACGTCGCATCGCGGAACTGCTCGAGCTGAACGTGTTAAATGGCTGTGCGTCGGCCATGATGGCTTTGAGCAGGGACCGTGTCACGCAAACATGTTTTCAAAGTGATATATCTCGTTTGGTGACTGAGTGACCGTGTTCCAGCGCGATGGCCGGAGAACGATGAGGCCCTGAGCGCTCTCTGTGCCGGGTATTACGGCCGCAGGGCCCCCAGCCAGGCCCAGTCAGGTTCACGTTCCCCAAG
>NW_017100187.1:2337199-2338472 GCF_001263275.1 Habropoda laboriosa | reverse complement strand
CCGAGGCCCGAGCCGATCCGACTGGCCTCACGGTTCGACACCAGCCAACTCGGTTGTCAACACGCGAGCCAGCCGCCTCAGGATGAGCAAGCTGTCGTTCAGGGCCCGCGCCCTGGACGCTTCCAAGCCCATGCCGATTTATATGGCCGAGGAACTACCGGATCTGCCAGATTACTCGGCCATTAATCGTGCTGTGCCCCAAATGCCCAGCGGCATGGAAAAGGAGGAGGAATGTGTAAGTCGAACGTTCAGCCTTCTTCCAGCATGTTTTCCCTGTCCGCCATCTTACTCTCGGGCGCATCTTCGTAAACAACCGGCAGATGGCACTCTTTCTATCTTTATTATGTGTAGAAATTGTTTATTTTTTATTGTTAAACGTAATTGATTGTGTTGTTTTACATGTTATAGTTGTTCTTTGAACATTGGTGTACCTTGTTAAACCATTATTAACAGCTGTCAGCCTTATATTGTAAAGTAATGATGGAATCAAAATAGATACTCCAACGTTACTGTTCGACTTATAAAAATTTTTTATTCTTATACTTTCTATACTGTTATAAGTTTTCTGTAGCATACTATTATATACAAAGTAATTTGAATGTAGTGATTGTTTCCTTTTATCTCTTAATATGTAACCAAAGATCATTTAATAATACATTCTGATTATGTGTAATGATAACTTGTTGATGATACAGCGATAGTGATGTATTGTTATTGGAATAATGTAATACAATTTTTATGATGTTATTTCATCTTTTATATTTCTACCTTACATATTTCAAACATATAATTTCTTCACATTTCTATTTTATCCTTGTTTGCTTGATGTATTTAATATATTTTACTAATTTCCATTATAATGTAATATATTTTTCTATTTAGAAGTACATTATTCACAATACATTGTTAAGTACTATTGTAAATCGTATTTGTGTATAATGTTCTCCTTGTGTTGTTTGTTTTTATTACCAAATTGGGCAAAACTAAAATTCACATCATTTCATACTGTATTAAATTTTATATTACCTGTTGCATTAACTCTTCATGTAGGAACATCACTTGCAAAGAGCAATATGCACGGGTCTAATCATTCCTACCCCTGAAGTAACTGATTTGACGGATGTGGAAGCTTATGACAAAATATATCCAGCTGATTATAAGCTACCTCGTCAACTTATACACATGCAACGTAAGAAAATATAATAAATAAAGTATTATGTTCTATTTTGTAAACAATAATTATAATAACAATATATTTTTTTTTTTTTTTTTT
>NW_017100187.1:2324060-2337064 GCF_001263275.1 Habropoda laboriosa | reverse complement strand
TTCTTCTAAAGCATTTGCAATGGAACAAGATATTCCGGATTACGATATGGATTCAGAAGATGAAAAATGGGTTGCAGTGCAAAGTCGTAAAATGGACTTAACTCCTCTTCAGTTTGAGGAAATGATGGACCGTTTGGAGAAAAGTTCAGGGCAAACTGTAGTCACTCTTAATGAAGCTAAAGCACTTTTGAAGGAGGATGATGATTTAATTATTGCTGTTTTTGATTACTGGCTGAATAAACGTCTTAAAACAGTAAGCATTTATATATTATAATTATGTCTCTAATAATTATAATGATTAATAATTGGTGATAAACTTTTACTAATATAAATATATTTCTTTCTTTGTCACAGCAACACCCCCTTCTATTAACAGTAAAAACAGAACATCGGTTTGGTTCAGCTGCTAATAACCCTTACTTAGCGTTTAGGCGTAGAACGGAAAAAATGCAAACACGCAAAAATCGCAAGAACGATGAAACTAGTTACGAAAAAATGCTGAAGCTTCGTAGGGATCTTAGTAGAGCAGTTACCCTTCTTGAAATGGTTAAAAGAAGAGAGAAAACTAAGCGAGAGCACTTACATCTTACAATTGAAGTATATGAGAAAAGGTGTGGAAACGATCTCCAAATTTTTATATTTTCCTTTTTATGGATACAGATTTTAAGTCTTGCATAATTACAAACCTGCATAGATATCAAGCACAAGACTTTAATGGGCAAATATTGGCGGAAGTATCGGCGTTGAAGACACCGAGACCTGCTTTCGCTCCACTGTTTACAAACCAGTTTGGTGTTCATCAAAATTGGGCAAATAAAGTCTGTAGTAAAGTGAGTATTTCTAAGCGTTTCTACATTATATTTATATTCAGAAAGAAATTTTACTTATGATAACGCACTCGATATTGTTCACTTAAGGACGAAGTAGTACCCAGGAAAGAAAAAAGACAATACAAGAAACGGAAACATAAAACTGATAGTAGGGGAGGAAGTTTGGAAGATAATGGTGTACGGGGTGGAACTGGTAGCGGAGGTGGTCGAGGAAATCGGCCTGGCATTCTTGGAGGCGGGCTGGACCCGCTAATGAGCTCAGACGAAGATAGTCCGCTTCCATCTCATTCACATTCTCAGCCCTCAGTTCCCTCGGATCGTGATGACGAAGATACCGCTGATGAGGGCCAATTCGCTTTCCGACGGAATAGAAATAGCACTTATCTACCAGTGAGTGCTGTTAAGTTCTCCAAAATTGTTGTTTCCTACATACAGTTTCTGTAAACACACGTAAACCAAATATTTTGTGGATTTAAAACAGGATTTTTTGTTTTACGCGGGCTGTGTTATTTAATATATCATGGGTGTCGATGAAAATCGTCATGAATCACTGTGAAAGTGTGGAAATAGTCTTAAAGTTCTTTTTTTCAGGATTGTAGATATAGAGCTTTTCTCTTTGCAGCCTGTATCAGGTGGATTTGGAAATTGGCCTTGGTGTAATAAAAGCGAAGGGGGCTTGGCCGATAAGAAGTATAGGTTTGCACTGACCAGCATCAGCAAGCCAGTACCAAGGTGTATTGGTTTTGCACGACGGCGAATTGGTCGGGGTGGCAGGTACGATATTCACGTGTAGACGAACAACTACATGAAAGTGATATTTGTTAATAACGCCGTTTAATATGTTCACTGTTTAGAGTAATATTGGATCGCTGTTCAACCGACATGGATGACATGTGGTCCTCTTTGGACTTCACGATACACCAACCAAAACGAGAACCAATGGATTCTGATATAACTGCCGCGTCAACTACCCCAATCAAGAAAGAGGGGTATGTTTATTAAAAGCAACAAGGCATAGAAATTTGGCTTTATGAAAGTGATTTATGTATTAAATAATTGATGTATAATTTAGGTTACACTTTCGACCAAAGACTCCACCTGTGTCAGTGCATAGTCCAAGTGAAGAAAGTAGTGATTCGGACTCAGATACAGAGCCAACATTGACTCAATCGAAACCGCTTCCGTATCCGTTCCCACCTGAGGCAACATCCATCTGCGTAGAAGTAGAACCTGAGCGTGCGGGAGATGAACCACCTTTCACGTCAGAATTTAACATCGCAGATTATTTCTCGGTGGATGCTCTGTCGGACTTCGACCTTGCCGTTGCGAGTATCACCGGTAGTGCGTGCGTTAGTGGATTATCGGACAATAACTCTAGCGATATGCGGACAGACGAGTTGGGCAGTTCACATTTCGTTGTGACTCCGCTACCTAGCAGTCTTTTTGCACAGCCTGCAACACAGCAGAGTCGGCCTCAGTGCAGTGGTAGTGGTTCTAGTGTTGTAAATACTTCTACAAGTTCTACAATCCCGTCGTCTTTCTCGTGTACGATCAATCAACCGACAACGTCAAGTACGGTGTCTACGCAGTGCGCAAGTGCTGCTACTGAAACACAGTCGAACCAGTCTAAACAATCACACAGACAATTACCAAACAACAGCAGTCCTGTCTCCATTCTGTCTAAGTCCTTGAGTAGTCCAACGAATAATAGGAATGGCGGCAGCTGTGGCAATGGTAGTGCTGGAGTCAGAGTGTTTAGTGCAAGTACCACAACTAGTGGAACAATCACAAACTTTGGTAATGGACATCAAAATGGCCCATTATCTCATATAAACAACTCTAATAATCTTTCAAATAGCACTCACGTCGTGAATAATCAATCAACGATAGTTCTGCCACAAAAACATCCACCGTCCAATCTGATACCTGGCCTGATCGCACAGAGCAAATTGGCGAGTCTCGCAAGGCAGCAACAACAAACGCAGAATCAGGCGCAACAGATCCCAACGTCCGGGGAAATTACGCTTAATAGTAATAGGTAAGTGTTTGCATGTTCATTATGCATGCTACATAGACTACTCGCACATTATTTCGTTACGTAGAAACAACAAAATAACAATATTGGTTGATACTACTAGGTAGCTTTCAGAGAATCCAGTTTCACTTGTTAGTTTTTTAAAAATACTCGTTGACAAAAGTCCCATGTTTGATTATAGTGAAAATTTGGATATGGAGGTGGATGGAGTGGAGAATGCAGCTTGCGATGGTAAGCCGCAGCAGCAGCAGCTTGTACGGGCAAACAAAACAAATTCATTAGCAATGGAAGTGACATGATGCCTGCTATTGGCACCCCTGTTGCCGCCAATACGTCACTGGGGGCTTCGCTAACTTTACCTTGCCTATGTCTGTCTGTCTTCGAAAACCAGACATACACTACGTGCTCGTTAATACGAAAAGCGGTACGGCTAGATTCAATTGCGGAAATACTCTGATCAGTTGCCTGTCACGGCGATGACAACGGAATAGTGTCGATTCCATTGCAAGTACCAAGTTATTTTAATCATAAAAGATTGTGCTCTAATTCATTTTTCTAAGTCGTTTGTTTCCTTGCTCATTGAACAACTGTCGACGACGCAACCACAGTGTTTCATTAACCTTTGCAGAAAATAGTTCGCTTCTTTTTGATATATTAAATTAATATTAATTTCTGGCTATTGTTATGTTTCTTCTTTTCTTAATATAAATTATTTTCTAAGAAGGTATTAGTAGATAACTATTAAAATAATGTAATATATGTATACATAGCCTCTGTTTCTTAAAAAAGAAAAAGAAAAAAAAACAAGAAGAAGAAGAAGAAGAATTAATTTTGTTCAACGCAAGGGAACTTTTATATTTGACAAAATTATAGCCTCATTCTGATCGAAAACTTGGCAGAACTCCTTTGTCATTTTTTTACTCATATGCAAGTAATACTATATTGGGATATCAATCATAGAAGTATTAGAATTTACAAGCTTTCTCAGACACAGCATTACCTATTCCATTACAAAAGTATTACAGCGGCGATTTATATATGAGTCCTTCTTTTAGAAATTCTGGAAATTTCACTCGTTTAATTTGGTATTCATATTTATAAGGTAAATCTGAAAGAAGATAATGACTACTATGCAACAAAATATTACAAAAGCCTAGCTTTAAATTATATTCTTTTGCAATACGATATCTAAAGTTTTGGAAGATAATATTTCTACGTACTGCGCAGAGCAAGAAGGAAGTCCTGCGGAAGAAATGCTGGTCCTTTTGGATCATATTACCGTAAGCCCACCTTGTCTAAACTGTCGTAGAAATAGGGTACGCGATGTTTATTTTTTGCTGGCGCGATAACATCTACGAATCGGCTCGTATTATTTTACGTTACGAGAAAGTCAAGCGGCACGAGTCCCATCCCACTGGATTTTTTGTCAGCTCTGTGCAGTACGTTTATGATTGAAAATTTTATTTTAAAAGTATATGTACTAGAGTTAGAATAATCGTTTCTTGCAAAAAAAATGTACAGGAAAACATTTTATAAATATTCGTAATACGTACCCTGTATCGTCTATTTCAGAGATCTTTATGAACTCAAAATAAGTTGACTCATTGCGGACTTGTATGATTATTTTCAATACTGTACATAAATTCAGTTTAAATATAATAAAATATTCAATTTATTTCTTTATAATGTAGTAATATGTTAAAAGCTTCCAGGCTGTGAAATAATGAAACTATTATTAACAGTAATTACTTTTGAATTAGCACATAACAAAGATGATTCTAAATGTTTCATGGCTTATTGGGCCATGTAGTTCTATTTTGATAAGATACAATGAATCAGTTATGATTTATGTCCAATTGCAACATACAAATTTCAATTCTAATGTTGTGTTTGGGAAGCTTGTATCACAAAAATCTATATTACATACTGACAAGTTCATGACACTATATTAGGGTTTATTACAATATGTACAAGAAACGTGTAAAGATTTTTGTCTCTCACTTTAGTAATTGCGAGCTGTGGAAATGCGAATAACGGTTAATGAATTCATTTGCCATACAAAATATGAAAGAATCGATCTGTTTTCGATAATGATGATATATTAAATTGTTTAACTGACTTCAAAATAAATTGATTATCTCTTAGCCTAATGCGAGAAATTGGCATATCGTATAAAAACATTGTACCATTAATTTTTTTTTTTTTTTTTTAATTACTTTAGAGCAGAATTGAAGTAACAGTACTCTGGGGGAAAAAAGATTTGCTTTTTATACGTTTATTCATACCAGTAGAATTCTTTACAAAAGATGGACACATTACATGAATGTTAGAACAATAGCTAAGTCTATGTTTAAGCTTCAAGTAAGCAACTATTAAGCCCCCGTTTAGAAGAAATATGTAATATCACATGAAAGAGTGGTTATTGCCATAAAAATAAGATTCGTTCAGTTATTTATGCATCTACGTTTTATTGTAGACAGATAGCTTTTTGAAATCTACTGGTAAACATCTATGCGAAATTGAGATTGAAGTGTTCTCCACACTTACTCATACATAATCCATATGCTTTGTTACGTAATTTTGCAGATAAAGTTTGATTACCGTTTAGAGAAAATCGATATGCAAATAGTTACTGAACGCGCGCGTACATTTTCACGCGTGTTATTCTCTTCCTCTTAGTCTTTCTACATTATTGTCTCCCATTCCACGTAACTATGTATTGAGGGTATATCATTCAAGTATAAGGAGAATCGAAGAGAAAATAAGTTAGCAAAAAGACAAAAAAAAGAAAAAGAAGATTGACAATATTCAGCTTATATTTTTATTTGAAAACCAGCAGTATGGGGAAAAAGCAATGGTAGTTTTATTTAACCAAAACAAAAAAAAAAGAAAAAAAGAAAAGAAAAATTTTTTCTTCTTCAGCACAATCACACATTTCATATTTCTGTGTGGCTAATAGGAAGGATGTATGTAAAAAGAAATAGGAAATAGCTATTCGACGAAGTAGAGTAACGAAATACATACATATATGAGTTTTGAACTGACGAAATTCAAGAGTATCTGTCGTACAATTTTGATTATTATTTTAAAACAGGTCTCCATTCACGGTCTGTTGTTTATTTTGAAATTCGTAGGCACTGATCAAGATGAATAATATCCTAGCCACTTGGACTGAAGGTTTATATAATTTAACTGTATTACGAACAACCATGGCAAAAGTGTTTCAGATAGTCACTGATTTTTCTCGGACTTGAAGCACGAAAATTTCTTTGAAGTATATGCAATAAGAAAGTTTGTTCGCGAGCCGTAACGCGAGATCGAGAGAGAGAGAAATAAAATATAATGGTGCAAATGTTGCAAATTCTAGGGAGACTTCATGAAATCATAATAAGAAACAAACAAAAAAGATATATTGTACATATAAAAATAATTACGCTTATTGTATCTCTTACTTTTAGGTAATTAACTAAAAAATAACTGTAATTAATGTTGTTGTGGTAGGCGCACAGCGATGTGTATGAAAATTTATGAATTCGGGACGATTTTAGAGGAGGAGTAATAAAGAAATTTTATCCTGGATAGGACTTATTATTTTGTTAAGAACTTCACTCGCCTGTATATTATATAACATTTTGTGAAATCTAATTTCTGCCACATTTGTACATATTTTAGATATCTGATTATTTCTCTCGTTTTTCTCAAATTCACTATTGAACGTGAAGTGCTTTTTCACTATTCTTAATCATATATATATATATGATATACACATATATATACATATATGTAGGTATTTATCAATTTTTCGATTAAGCCGTATTTCCTTTTCGTTATTTCGTTCACGCTCTCGCATTTCTTCCTTTATACGTATCTTCGCAAAATTCAATTACCAAATGGCGAAAAAAATCTTCCGTCGTATATGGATTTTGAGAAGGACGAGTGATATTCTGCGGAAAACAATTTCCAAGAATGTACTTGTAAAAAACCATTTGTTTATTTTAGTTGGAACGCTTTGAACGAAATATAGTGGTACATGGATTTTTATATAAAATTTATTAATGTTAAAAATATTGACCCAATAGCCACTTTACAAATGAAACGTCGAAAATCTTCAAGGTTTGATCGCTCCAACCAAAGACTGAGTTCGCTTTACATTTTCTGATTTGGCAAACACGAAATTCCACTGACCAAAAGGCCGATGTTGTATCGTTGTTTCTCTCTCTTTTTTTTTCTTTTTTTTTCTTCTTTCTTTTAAGTAATTTACCATGAGCGAGCTAATTGTGGTAATAGAAGTATTTACTTAGCAATATTCACCGAATGTTTTATCATTAAGGGACAAATTTTTTTAAAGCTATAATTTCAAGAATTCGGTCGAATTTGAATCGTGAGACTTCGTGTTTACCCAATTTGTTGCATTCGCGGAAAACAATACTGTACCATGTAAGTAGGACTAAGCCAAATCAATGCAACTATTTAGAGCGATCGAACAAGACCTATTAATCGTTTCGTGTGAAAAAAAAAAAATTATTGAGAGAAGACATGAGCTTACAGATATAATGTTTAACGTGAAGCTCTTAAAAAAGCTCTGAGTGTTGAAAAAAAAACTTTTACGATAATATCGACAGGTGTCGAAAAGCGGTGTATCTATTATACGTGTATTTTATTCTGTGAATACAGTAGGACTTCTATGTCGCTGTGCGACAGGAAGATTTAATTGGAAAAAAAAAACGCTCCAACCAAAGCTCCGGTTCGAACGAATAGTTTGACGAGAGTATAGAGAATTTTTCTCAAGATTGTACAGTCGGAGAACGCAAAGGGAAGATATATCAAGTTCTATGTTATGTAGAATGTTTGATCTAGAAAACCCTTTAATTTGTTCTTCGATAACACATCATCTACTCTCTCGTCCCCTGATAACACCTTTCGCTGAATGCATGTATCAAATTTAATTTGGTCTAAATAAAATATCATCAGATATAAATTAAAACGTGAATTATATTTATTGCTTATAAACCGTCAAAGGTCTGACAAATAAAAATTAGGTACACACCTAAATTTTTTCGCATTTTCTGACATACATATATGCTTGGAACTTTTTAGTATGTGCTCTGTTTGCAATTATATAATAATAATACGCTTGAAATTCTTTGACCGATGGCAACAGAACAATATTTCGAATTAAATAACTGGAAATGCTTCTATTTCTTTGCATTTTCATATTGTTAGAGGAATGCAGATGTTATCAGGTAGATGAGTTGTTTTCTATGGTTCACATATGAAAATTTAAAGTCAACTTTAGCATTAATATCTATAATAAATGTGATTAACATTTCGATCTATTAGATATTGTAACTAATTGAATGCATATACAGGAAAGATTCGATAAGAGTTCGAAATTCCGGACCGCTGTGGAACAATTACGGGATGCGTACCAGATTTTTCAAACTGTTTGTGTTTTACCGACACCGACGGTCGTAGAAAGAGACAGCGGACAAAGAAGAGAGAGGTATCGAAAGTCGAAGCAGTCCTAAAGTATTAAATACCTACATATCGGTGAGACAACACTAATACAAAAGAGAAACTTTTTTATTTTTTGTCCTTTGTTGATCAAATTTTTACTAACAGATCCACCATATTTTTCTGATTAAAATGAGACCAAATACGATATAATTCGGTTTACAATTAGTTACTTAATAAGAAATTCCACACATACATATGTACATATATGTATACATACGGAATAAGTGATACTATTTTTTGTATACAATATAACGACGTACATATGTGAATTGTTTGACTTTGCATTATTTTTTAAGAAATGAATATGACCTTCAATTTTTCAAATCTATTTAAATTCCGTTTTTAACATATTAGTAAATTACAATTGTTCGCAAGCTGTTTGCGAACTGTTTGTGAAGAGTCCTGACTAGTGTAAACCGTAGTATAACAACTCCTATGTGTATTCTTATGTGTCCTTTAAATTCGTCAGAGGTCGAAAATTGTTTCTTACTCTCCGTTAATTGATCAAAGGCAATGCCGCTTGCGAACAGTTAACGTGTAGAAGACTGTCCCATTCGAGAATAATCGGATTGGTTCAGTTCTAGTACTGGATAACTGTTCGTATTCGGCACAGCTGAGAAACTCTTAATGGAGAGGCCCTACATTCTTTAGATGTAAACATTTTCCGACAGCGAAATGAACGTAGAAAAGGAATATTCACAAGCCCAATCGACACAACCAAGTTTTGTAACAATATCGTGTTTGGTATCATTTTAATCAGAGAAACCTCACCAATATTTTGATGAAATTTTTATTAACGAAAAATTGAAAATAACAAACTTTTGTAGTTTTGTTAGAATTGTCTCACGGATATGCCGCCACCGAATGCGATAAGGAGATGCTGTGACCGTGTCACATTAGTTGCTTGTCTGGTTCAAGGGTGGTCCCCCCTTGTGGTGGTGATAGACCATGAACAATTAACGTGTAGATCCCAACGAACTCTTATAGAATCTTTACTTTATATACACATATATACTAACCTATGAGTTGCAAATTAATTATTGTATGCTACTTGAATGCAACAAAAAAAAGATTGTCAGGATATAGCATATCACATGCACATTCTCTATATTACTTATATCAACAGATCTCAAAGTTTACTCATTGTTTTATTTGTCCATTCTATTTACAGTTAACAAAGTATATAAATCATTTTATTTTATAAAAATTATAAGTGCAGAAGAAGAACAGTACGTAGTTTCACTTTACACATACATACAATGTTAACAGCCTTGGTGTCACCCGAATCATAGAAGGGCGGGCATATCGCGTGCCGCTGATTCGTAATCTCAACCAAGCATGTCACACGCATACACTACCACCGCGTTCAACGGAAAATTCGTGGTGGTTTCGTATATCAGGAAGCGGCGGCATCGACTTTTGATGTGATCAACTGCCATTCCAAGTCGACGTTGCCTGGCACACAAGATTCATTTCGTTTTCGACCATACGTGCTGCATCCATGGTATCAAAAAGCATTAGACGAAACTCGGATGCCTTGATGACAAGTGACCAATCAGACCTATTCGATTTGCCGCCTTTTGATTTCTGAAGTAAGTACATATAGAGTGCGGTATAGTGCGGGCTCTCAGTTCGATAGTTGACGTGTTAAGTGTTTATTTCAAAAAATAAAGTGTTTTGTGGAAACGTAATACTTTTTATGCAATGTTTTTTATACAAGACATAAACTATTTCCTGAAGTAAAAGTAGTTTTTATAAAGTGTTGGTATCAGAATAAATTCCGGTATTAAATGTTAGAATTCCGAGGTTAGTTTCAACAGCGTCGAATTTACATAGAAAATTGTGATATTATAACAACAGCAGAACAATGTCACAGCAAACACGAATTGATCAGTTTTTTAAATCAGTTGGTACTAAGTATGCATCAAATTCTGTTAATATTAACAATAATGGAAAGTCAAAAAGTTTGTACACAAAAGAAGTATATACACAAAATGTTAGTGTTTTTATTTCTTTTGATAACATAAGTTGACATTTCTAAGATATGTAGAATATTTTACATGTAATTGATTTATTTATTCTATTTTTATAGAAAATGGAAAAGAAGAGTAAGAAAGCATGTGTTTCATTGCCACAACATACTAAAGAATTTGACACTATACAGGATTGTTTGATTATATATGAAAAGATCCATAAAGCATATGATGATACTTCGGAAAATGATATAGAAATAATTGAATGTAAAGATGTATCAGTGTTGGAAGAAACCTCACAAAATATACTTGATGCAAAATGTATACCATGTTCATCATCAGAAGCTATTACAATGACTAAAGTTAATGAAATTTGTTTGGAAACACCAACACATATATTGAAGAAACCAAGAACTTCTAACGAAAATAACGTTTCATTAACAAATAATAATAGTCCTCCTACACCAATGAGTTCAAGAAGTAGTTCTAAAGTAGCATCTGGTAGATCTCCAGAAGCTATTGTAAGAAATAGACCATTTAGTGAAATTATAAATGAGATTGCAATTCAAGCTATTGAAAATATGAATTTAGCACAGCAAGGTGCTATTCCATTACATAATTTCAATTTAGAGGAAATTTATTCCAGAAGTACATTTAATTATCAATATAATAGTATAAATAGTCAGACTTCACTGAAGTATAAAGTAAGTGATATATATTTATGCGGTGATTTACATTCACAAGTTTTACTTGCTACCATTTTCAGTGTATTTTCTAATCCTATTAATTGTGGTTATTTTGATGAAAGTGATTTGGACTTTATATATTCCATAATCACACTTCCTATAAATGCTCAAATGTTATTAGCTCGTATGATAAAAAGGAAAAGATCATGGTTTAGAAGCAGTAATATAAAGTATCCAGAAGTAGAAGAAATAAGCGATGTAAAAGATGCTTTTAATGTTCTTGTTAAACAATCTATTTGTACATTTGATATTAAAAGAGAAAACTTATCTACAATACTTGAATTATTGCAAGTTGATGAAATTCGTCATGTTTGTCAGAAGATGAAGATTCATTTTAAAGGAAATAAAAAAAATAATATACAAAAACTATTGCAATTGTCAAAAAAGAAACCTTTGTTTCCTGGAGTAAAGGGTCCAAACAGTTCTTTGTATGCTTCTATCTTTGATATGCTGGGTTATTGTGTATGTATAACTAGCAGAACATGGGACATTCTATATAGAATCATAGTTTTATTAATACCAAATGAAGATCCAAAAAATACTATTGCAGATATATTTTTTAAGTTACGTAAAATTTATTTAGAAAATATGATATATCCAAATATTCCTGGACATTATTTTCCAGTATTTTCTAACAAGTTGCATTTAATAAGGTAATCTGCATTTTTTGTTAATAATAAACGTAATTGTTTGTAATTTTACTTATATTATTTCTACTTGTAGCTATATCAAGGTCAAATCTATATTGTCTGCAACATTACACCATAAGGAACAAAAAGATTGGAAGAAGGTACAAAGCTGTGGTGATTCAGCTATGGATACATTGTCTAAATTATTAAAATCTGAAACATTAAGGTGAGTTAAATTATTTTAAAGAATAAATTTCAGTAACTGTAATATAAAATTTTGCAGATTAAAACATTCTGTGCTTCCAATACATGTACAACGTTATATGCCAGGATACGTATGGATAAAAATACTTTCCACATGCGTAGATGCGTTTAAAAAAGATAAAGATAAAAACCGAGTGGTGGAAGTCTTAAATTTCTTATTACAGCAAAATTGTTATATGAATGAATACAAAGGAAGGTGGTATAGTGAATTAGCCTTAATTGAAATGTTTTACAATAAAAATGACGAAAAACTTATCTCAATTGTAACCCATGCCTTAAGCACAGAAACTTTGACACAAGTAGATAAAGTAAATCTCATAGAAAGGGTACAGAGAATTGTTAAGAAGAAAACTGCAGGACAATCAATTAAAAGAGCCTCTATAGATATATTATCAAGTAATATTTCTGAAATGCCCAAATATGAAACTGCAACCATTACTATAACTGCTGCATCAATGTCTGCGTAAGTTTAATCCATGTGTATTATATTTTTCCTCAACATTAAGTAATGTATGTTACAATTTCATATAGGTTTAGAAATTCTGCTGGAAAGAAAAGTGTTTGGTGTATAGAGAATAACACTGAAGGTCAAAGTTTTGGGTCAGTGGAAACTGTTGCATTACATCATTACAAACAACATGGGTTTCCTAATGGAGTGCATTGTGAGGGTGCATTACCAATTATTTTATTCTTTACTCTGTTCTGGGAAGAATTATATAGTATACATGTTCCTGGAACATTTGTAACACCATATCAAGAGGCACCAAGTGACTTATTTACGATAAAATTTTATGAAAATAGAAAAGAAAGAATAGATACAAAATTTCAGATTATTGGTAATTTTAATGCTGAATCATTTGCCTCTTGGATGCAAGAGAAATTCATAATATGTAAACAGTATCAATCATTAATGTCACAAAATCTGCTGTATGTAGCACAACTAAAGGTAGATATTTTATTGATATATCATATATTATAAAATATAACAATATGCAGCCAAAAATCATTTT
>NW_017100187.1:2314933-2323955 GCF_001263275.1 Habropoda laboriosa | reverse complement strand
ATTCTACAAAAGGTATTTTTTAAATTACTAAATATATACTTTATCTTAAAGTGCAAAATCGTTGAAGTTAAAGGCCCCGGGGACGACTTTTCGGGAAAGCAATCCCTATGGTTGGAATATCTCGAAAAAGTCGGCCTCAATACCGAAGTATGTTTAGTGCAAGGTAAATGTTGTCAGTTTTATGCTCGTACGACGTTAGACAATTACAATTCCTCCAAAGCTTCTGTTACAGTAACAGTACAGGGGCCTTGGAAATGATACCTTTAAAAATGCGTGTAAAATTGTTATTCTGTTATAGATAAACGTAATGCATAACAATATAGAGAAGAAGTAGAAGAGTTTGGTGATTGTGAATAAGTATTGTGCATGCAATTTTGTACTTATTATGAGTGGGAGTGGTTTAAATATGACATTGATTTGTCATTTTCAAATACTTCACAATAATATTTTATATATTTTTACATGCACCGTTTTACTATTTAGGTTATAAAGCATATGAGATAATTTTGTCCTTTACTTACTCGAAATGTCTCGTAGCAGGAGTGGCTTCTAAGTTAAATTCAGCAACAGGTATGCCGCGTTGTGCTACTTGAGGTGCAAACATTGCCGCGGGATATACAATAGATGATGTACCAATGACCAGGCAAATGTCACAATTTTCGACAGCTTTAACTAGTGTTTTAAGAGGGAATTAAACATGTTTTTATTTTCAAAGATAGAGGCTTACAGAGATTTGAGCCTTAACAACAATAGCTATTTTTATTTTATTGTAAAAATCTTAAATTTTTATCCAAATGTTATAATGTATTGTTATATAAAATATTGTTAAAATAATAATTGTATGTCATTTATTTGCATGCGCAAAAGGGTACCTACAGGCTTGCTTCAGTACATGTTCATTTAAATTTTCACCGAACCACACAATGTGCGGCCGTAACAATCCTTTACAATTTTCTTTTTGACATCGAGGTAAATCTTCTCTTGCAATATCAGAAATCATAATACTTGGATCTGGAGATCTATGTAGATTTACATTAATAGTATTCATAAAATAACTTAAATAAAAGCTTTAAGAAACTACATTTTACCCCTTTCCTTCCAATGCTGGGCATATTGGAATATTTTTGTTTATAGCAACCTCATGACAAACTATACAACGAGTTTTATAAAGTGAACCGTGAAGCTCTACTACATCTTTTGCTCCAGCTCTTTGATGAAGTTCATCAATGTTTTGTGTGACAATAGTAACATTTTTACCTTCGTTCAATCTACGATTTTGAAAATTTGCTATTGCTTTGTGAGCCTAGAAACTACAATTACAGTACAAGTATATTTTAAATAAAATGTAATGATCAGGGATTAAAACTACAATTGTGAAAGTACCTTGTTGGGTTTAGCTTCATTTGCTACTCTTCTACGATATTCGTAAAATTCCCATACTAAAGAAGGATTTGCTTCGAATGCTTCTGGAGTTGCAAGATTTTGAGCTTGATATTTTCTCCAAAAGCCACCGGCACCTCTGAACGTAGGAATACCAGATTCCGCAGAAACTCCGCTGCCAGTTAATATCAACACATTCTTTGCATTTGATAGTACTTCACGAAATGATTTCATAGCATTCATGGTTCACGAAAGTACTCTTTTTTAAGGTTATTTCACTTGCAACTCGTATATCAGCTGATTTGTATGCAATCAATGATGTGACGTCAAGTTTCAGGTTTTTTTTAATTCATCGATTTAAAAGTGTATAAATTTACAAATTTAACGTATTTTCCTAATAAATCAATTTGCGAAAAGAGTATAAAAATTTCCATGATGAAATTATAAATACTTTTTGACGGTGGTTTTTGAAGTTACAATTCAGTAAACATTTTGAAGTGGACATGTTTCTGAGAAACTTTTTTAAAAGAAAACCCAAAGTACATGTATTTTTAATACCCATTTCTGTTCTGCACAATTATGTGTAATAATTTTTAATCGATGTAGTAATATTTTAGACAACGGCACATAAACTTGTGAACAATTCTTTTGGAAATTATGAGGTTATTGAACCATGGGAAGTTTCTGAAATTAGAGGAGTACCACCATATATCCCTAAACCTTCTTACAGTCAAACTATGACACCTCGAGACGGACCAAAGAAACCAGAAGTTAAAGATAAAAATCAAATACAGAGTATGAGAGATAGTTGTAGTTTTGCTAAACGAATATTAACTCATATTGAACAATATATAAAGGTACATAGCAAGTAATGAACAGTATAAAATGTAATCAGCAATTTAAGTTAATTAATAGATTTTGTTTTAGCCTGGCATGACCACAGATGAATTAGATGCAACAGTTCATGAAATGATTATAAGTAATGGAGCTTATCCTAGCCCACTTAATTATAAAGGATTTCCAAAGTCAATATGCACTAGTATCAATAATGTTGCATGTCATGGAATTCCAGATAAAAGACCTTTATTAAAAGGAGATATACTTAATGTTGATGTAACAGTAAGTCCATGTACATATGTTAGAAATGCAAAAATATGTAAAATCTAAAAGTAAAAATTAATTTTTTGTATTTAGGTATATTTACATGGGTATCATGGAGATTGTTCAAAAATGTTTGAAGTAGAAGAATGTGATGATGAAGCCAAACGATTGATAAGTGTAACAAAATTGTGCTTAAAAAAAGCTATTGATATTTGTAAACCTAATGAGAATTTTTCTAGTATAGGTAATTATTATAATGATAGATATACATATAATGCAACATTTTTATATTTTTTTTTTAATTTTCAGGAAATATTATTGAAGAAACAGCATGTAAACATGGATATTCTATAGTTCCAATATTTGCAGGACATGGCATAGGTACATACTTTCATGGACCACCAGATATTTTTCACTTTGGTATGTTAATATCTTAATGTCACAGGTAAACATATTAAAGAAATTCAACATTATGTTTTCCTATTACTAGCAAATAACTTTGATGGAAAAATGCTGCCTGGGATGACATTTACCATTGAACCAGTTTTAAGTCAAGGTAATGAAGAAGTTAAAATTTTAGAAGATGGATGGACAGCTGTTACAGTAGATAATGCACGAACTGCTCAATATGAACATACTATTTTGATCACCGATTCTAGCTGTGATGTACTGACACGTTAACCATATAAAATTATATTTGTACATACATTTTTCTCGGATTTGAATCTCATAACCATCGTAAATCGTCACGCCCTATTCTTTGTAATAAATTATGAAGGGGTGTACAATAGAACTCATTTTAACAGAATTACGTTGTAAATATTTTTATTATTATAGAAAATTTATTTATGTTCATCTTTACATAATAGCAGGTTCCCAATAGCTATCTAAAGTCAATGGTCCTTGTAACTCAGTGCCTCCCTCTTTTGTCATTATACCAAGCTGATACTAGAATTAAATTTAATTTATAGTACAACATAAGGTTTATAAATATGATGTAACTTACTTTTGGAAAAGATCGTGCATCTCTGTAGAAAAGAACTTGCATTACTTTGTATAAAAGCTCAATTGCTTGTTCTTTATTCATTTCTTTATTTTCTTCATAAGCTTTTCTTAAAATAGGTGTTGCCATGTATGCACCATATCCAGTTGCAATTACTGGATCACTATAAGCTGTACCAAGTTTATCCACAGTACCTAAAAATCTGTATGGAATATTTAAAATACTCTGTACACAAGCAAAAATAGGAAAAAAGTAAAGTACTCACGGTTTATCTCCCTCTATACCACCAATAATGAAATTATTCCAGAGTGGATCAAAGTGTGACCTCCTATTGTACATTATTCGAGTTAACCAGCAGTGAAGAGCTTTTGGTTTCAAAGATAAACCATCATCCAAACATTCTTCTTCAAGACTGAAAAATGCATAAAAAATAGTTACTAAAAACCACATAAAATAACTATGAAATGATAACTAAAACTCACATTTTTCTTTCAATGTGGCTTTTAAGAAACTGATAATCAGCATAATCCCCTCCTGCACCAAGGATAATATTATCATTGACTTTCATTATACGTTCAACATTTCTGAATCTAGCTAATGATCCAAATGAACCAAGAATGTCTGCTGCTATAAGAACACCATCTTTAAATTGAATTCCAACTACGGATGTTCCAGTTGTCATTGGTGCCCTGAAAGAATATGAAGCACAATATTTTTGGAAAGGCTAGAATTACATTAAACAATTTTGCGTATAAACATAATTTAGAACGAATACATTTGTACCAAATCATTGTTTCATTAAGATGTTTAAACGCGAAAGTTTTATTTATTTATATATATTTTATAACCTACGTGAAAAGTAACATGACGTGCAACTTTTTAAAGAATTGTCTAAACCAAACGAATAAGTAATAAGAAATTTTTACTGTGATCTTTGAAATCCGCCGACATCGGAATGCGTGGAACCTCCGGGAAAATTATAAAATGCACCAGGTGCTGGACCATTTTGCCAAAACGAAGCAGGAGTATGCCAATCAGCTTTATTAATGAGCGCCATGTTTCTCACAAATTTGAAACCGTTTGAAATGTCATCCAGTTGAAGTCCGAACATTTAACAGGTTTGCACCTTTAAGAAAGTCCCTACAATCTTCGTCTAGATATATTTAATTTCCCTCTAAAATTAATTTCTCGATTTATCTCGATAGCACAATCGAATGACCATTTTGAATATTGTCGGTGTTAAATATCGGTTTGAATTTCTGTAACTACAGAAGTTTAATGTATCTAGTAATGGCACGAATATATTGGCAATTAGTAATTTATTTAATATAATTACACCGGCATTGTGAAACGACTGCATCATTTATTCGTCACAAACTTGTAGTTGCAGATAGCAAGAAATTTAAGAAAAATTAGTACAAGGTATCCTGTTATATGTACATCAGACAAAATTATGTTAAAGGTCATAAGACGTTGAATACGTCCCTTGAGAAAAAAATACTTTTGGAACGGGTTTAACTTTAAGTACATTCCACTCGTTTGTAGCTCAAATAGAAAATTTCTTTATTTCTACCTTATATACATGGATAATGTAAATTTTAATAATATGCAAGCACTATTAACATTATGATAATTCATAATTCGTTACGCATATTATTACACAAATCAGAATGAGAAGGCAGTTTTAGTTTCACAGCAACATTTTTAAACTAACGAATAAAAAAGTACAAATCAGTTCTTGGAGTGTATCCAATTTTCACGGTATTTATACTACTTTCTTTTCATCCGACGCGAACTTTTCAAACATAATGTGCAAACAGTGCCAATGTTATTAAGGCAAAACTGTAAGAATATTTTTCAGCGGAAGAATTGTTGTTGTTGTTGTTGTTGTTGTTGTTGTTGTCGTTGTTGTTGTTGTCGTCGTTGTCGTCTGTACTACTTGAACTTGTCAGAACAACATTGATCGATTTCATTAATGGAAAAGTGTTATCTTTTACATCTAGAGAGTTCGTCAGTGACGCGCATTTCCCATTGAAATCGTCAGTATCAATGCTCCAACCCATTACACCAGACAGATTCAACTTCATCGCGTACTCGACCTTTAAATTTTGAAGAGACATTAGGGAAAAAACATTCTCGATATGTTTGAACACTACTAATATCTTCGTTCGCAAAATTATTAACCTTTGCTTTTAAACTTTTCGGGTTATCAAACACGATAGCGCGATCACCATTAATTACATAAGGCGTTTGACTGTTATCATCCCATCCAATCTTCCAATTTTCCGGGTGGTCTACTAGTTCTTCACAAATCTACGAACAACATAAAGACCCATGTACTATCAATATCGGATTAAGATAATTCAATTATCAGAATAATTATAAATTGTGGAAATTTTTTGATTCGAAGTGGATAGATACAAATGCAAAACGTACTTCGTTGTATCCCATGAAGCCATTCTGACCAGTGTAAGGGCCCTTAAATCCATCTGTGAGAGTTGCTTGATTAATGGGACTTTCTTCAGACGAATTAAGCTTGTTCTTTAACACAAACGTCCTTCCGTACATAGGCAGACCCAGCACTAGTTTACTCGGCGGTGCACCTTTACGTAACAAATAGTTGAGCGACTCTTCCTAAAAAGAGAACCTTTAATCCTTTACCGTCTGTCCACGTAGAGCGATTTTTATTTATGCTACTTGATATCGCAATGTATTACCACACTGTGACCGTCTTGACTTCTTAATGGTGCGTTCGGAAGCACTTTCTGATCCCATGTACCATGATAGTCGTAAGCCATTACATGAATATGATCGAGATATTTAGAAAGTTCAGGAATATCGTATGCTACGTCGATGGCATCTTTATTCGCGCTTATAGCTGCTGTTAACAAATATTTCGACGGCCTGAACGCTTCTTTCAGTTCCTGTTAGAAAATCCGTACGTTTCGTAACAAACGTGATAAAACGTAGCTTCGGTTGCAAAAATGATTTAATCCACATCGTGTTACTCTTACCTTCACAAGAGAGACAAAGTTTTCTTTGTCCGCGGGTACACCTCCGCGTGATCCAGGATATTCCCAATCTAAGTCAAGCCCGTTGAAATTGTACGTTCTGTGTGAAATAGATATATTTATCATTTCGCAGAAGTATTTGACAAAGCAGATAATTATTCGAGGATTTCATTCTATATACCCGAGAAAATCAACTACGCTGTTAACGAATGTAGTTCTTCGTTCGAGAGACGAGGCGAGTATGGAATAATTTTTGCTGCCTTCGTTCCACCCTCCGATTGCAAGGAGAACTTTCAACTCGGGATACTTTTGACGAAGTTGAGTCATCCTTCTGTAGTTACCGATATCTGGTCGAATGAAATTCTCAATCAACCGGATAATCTTTCAATCGTTTCGGGTAACATAGAATTTTGCACTTACTATTCCTTATATCCAAATCAGGATCGAGGCTTCTAATGGTCCATGTTGTATCGTTCAATCCGGCGAACGTGTATATAAGGTGCGTACAAAGTTCCGGTCGTATATTATCAATGCCAAATTTCCCATTGTTCGGTCTGTAAACGGCCCAGGAAGCAACGTAACAGGTGACAATCTTATTATGCTTAGACCTTAACAGAGCTTTGAAAAGAAAAAAAGAAAATATCATTTTAATCTAAAGTTCATATATCATTTGAAGTTCATCTCTATAAAGTGTTTGTTAGTCTTTTTGTTTTATTAAAGAAATTGCGCGGATATGGAATCCCGATAAGATTCCAACATAGAAAAGTTTGTTTTTCAATTGCTTTTCCAATAACCAATTCAATACCTGCTAATTAATGAGACAATCCGTTGTTAATCTATTACGGATAGTAACTGCAAAGTTACCTTTATTTCTTCTTTAGATATTCACATTTCCTCGAAGAACAAAGTTAAACGAAGGTCTCGTGGAAATGTCAGATTTGCATTGCATAAGTTAGCGAAGAAAATGTCAAATACATTTCAAACTTTCTTTTCTGATACATAGTGTGTCATTAAAGAACGTAGGAAGTATTCTGCAACCGAATCGCTAACGGAGCTGTAATTTCTTTTTTAAATAGGAAATTTACCTTCGAAACTTTACGAAAGCAATTCATTTCGAGAATTAAATATAAATATCACTGTAATTAATACTGTAGTGTGTAACTTTTCACGTTCATCTTTTTTTTCAAGTTAGCGAAATATTATTGCACGCGTATGTACGATAGATTTTGTAAAAAGAAAAAAAAAAGAAAGTATCCCGTAAAACTAATGTTTGAAATTGTACGCTAGACGCTATCGTGTTTGCATAGAGTCAATGATTCCGATTGAATATGTATGTACTCACCTAGAGTGTCATTGTCCTAGTGCAGAGACAGCTTTCACTCGGCTTGAGTCAACAGTACGGTACTTTATCCTCGAGGAAAAGAGAACAGTGCTTGTTGCTTGAAAGAGGATGGAACTAAAACCTGTTGCTGACAATTCCCACTAACAGACGTGTGTTGTGTGTAAATACATATACATATGTACCAGGTGTTCAGCTAAATATTTCGTGATAAGTAAATACCCAAACTTTATCAATAGAAAATAAAATTTTTTTAATCGTACAATGTTTCTTAATATAATTCTTTTACCTAAAGTGTAATAAATTTTACTCTAGCTTATATTAAAATATCGATAAGGCAATATGTTAAGAAAAACAGGAAATTAAGTTGTACTTTTTGAGATTTTTCTTTATCGTGATATTATTTGTACATGTGTATAGATTATTTTTACTTCCGCATTGTATCTTCCTACAATCATAAATACAATTGTGCAATACAGGAGTAGTCTGGTTGAAGGGTTTGATAAGGTGAATTTTTAATGAAACGTAATACTATATCTCCAATTGCTAATAATTTTATTTTTATTTTTTATATCGTTATTCTATACTTTATCAGATGGATTTTTTTAAGTTTATAGGATTTAACTCTTTTTTGGTATTCAGTTTTAGTTAAAATTGTATCGTGTAAATTCATCGTAAAACTGTAGTTAAAAATGGCTACGTCCATGGTTCGAGATAGGTTAAAATGTTTGTGTTGACTTATTAATTTTTATATAGTATTTGTACAATGCCGCTTATAATTATTACCGGTATACCATGTAGTGGTAAAACAACGCGGACTTCTGAATTGAAAGAATACTTTATAAATAGGGCAGGAAAAAATGTTAAAATTATAAATGAAATCGACGTTGTGACTAAAGCAGGTTTTGACAAAAACGCATTTTACGCTGGTTAGATTTCATTTAAATTTTATATTCTTATTTAGCGTATGTACGTTATATTATTGTGGTAATAAATTGAGCTTTATTCTCGTTTCACTGCTTACTATAGATTCTAAGAAAGAGAAAAGTGTAAGAAGCGACATAAAGTCAGCAGTGCAGCGGCTGTTAAGTACAAATGATGTATTAATAATTGATGGTAGTAATTATATTAAAGGCTATCGTTATGAGATCTATTGTATGACAAAATTGTATAAAACTCCTCAGTGTA
>NW_017100187.1:2304088-2314883 GCF_001263275.1 Habropoda laboriosa | reverse complement strand
ATCACAATCTGCACAATATAGCAAAGAAATCTTTGATGCACTTGTAATGAGGTAAAGAAGATTATTATGATTTAAATGAAGCAAGTTTTTAGAGGGATGTAGTGAGATTTATAATGTATTGTATAGGTATGAAGCACCTGACAGTAAAAATCGTTGGGACTCGCCATTATTTGCTGTATCAGCGGAAGATGAATTGAAATTTGATGAAATTTATAGATCATTGTATGAAGTGAAGGCACCAAAACCAAATTTAAGTACACAATGTGTTAGTATTTGCATAAATAGAAAAATTAAATTAAAATTGATTAAAAATTTGTTTTTTAAATTAAAGTATCATATTTTAGCCACCATTGTCATCTACAAACTATTTATATGACTTGGATACGATAACTCAAGAAGTTGTTAATGTAAGTTGAATAAAAATTTTTATCTATGCATATGTAAAGTAAAATCTGTGATACTAAAAAGAGACAGCAAATCATGAATAATGTAGTTATGATAAATCTGTATATATGTCATTGTGATAGTCTGTATGTACTTCTTTTTATAAAGGCTATATTATCAGCTAAACAACTGGGTATTGACAGTGAATTTAAAATACCAGGCTATAACTTAACAGTACAGAACCCTTGTACAGCAGCACAGCTTATGAGATTACGGAGACAATTTTTAACTTACAGTAAAATGCAACAAATTGAAATTAATCAAATTGCATCATTGTTTGTACAATATCTTAATAAAAGTTCATAAATAGAACAAGTATTTGAATACATCATTAGGCCTAACTTATTTTATAATAATCTTGGCCTGCATGTATTCTGTATTGCAAAGTAAATGTTTGTTGCACAATATTATTGAACTTTCTTGTCATAGTAACATAACTTAAATATAAATTATTTTGAAATAATTAATGAAATTTGTGCGACATTAATCTTACATGAATATATCTTTGCAAAAATAGAAGAAATAATTAATATTACGATGAAAAATACCGGAATTCTAGAATTGCACTTCCTTTGTGATATTTATATTCATAAATTCAGAAAATTGGACAAGGCAACATCGGTCTTAGCAAAACATTGAATATGCATCCTTTATAAGATGAAGTTGATGATAAATGAAATTTGTTTTTAAAACAATTGGAAAAGAGCGTTACAAATGAAGGATATTGCATAGTATATACATGCAACCAAATCGAATTTTTTTTATTTCATGTTATCACGGTATTTGGTAAATATTTCAAACAATAAACATTAATAATATGCTAAATCACAAATATTGAACTCAAAAGGAAACTTGCAAAACTGTTATTAATGCTAAAGAAGATTCTCTAGTTTGAACTTGAATCAATTTCTGCCGACATTTAAAAAAATAACTGCATCATTTTATTATCCAATTTATTAATAACAGAGCTGTCACGTTTAGCAGTTACTTATACTGAAATAAAATCTTTGATAAAAAAATATGAGTTGAATTTTTAACTCTATTTAACGATTTTGTTTCTAGATTCAAATCACCTAATATTGATTTTATACTGTTCGAGGCTTGCACCTGAAAGCCTCAAACAATATAAACTGTAACATACTGGGCCGTGAAAGCCTGAAAACTCTAATATTGACTTGATTCATAAAGTATAACAGCTTTGCTTTCGTAGTAAAGAAACTATTATGTAATGCATTTACAATTACATCGAACTGTCTTACAAATAAAACACAGCAAGTTGTCAATAGTTAGTTTTCTTGTTCTTGCATACCATTACTTTCAAAGCCATTTCTATGACTCATGTCATTATCGATACGTCTCTTAGGTTTTCGACAAACAAAATATACACTATTATATTCACATTGCAACATACAATTAACATTCTGTGCATAGCGCGTTTTCACACGCGTTTCTTCTTTCTGAAAGTATAATAAATAGTAAAATTTTATTCACTATTTATATTTTTTATTGTTACAAAGTTAATTACCTCTAATTGAAATCCAAAGCCTTGAATTACATCACGGACAACGTCGTAACTTGGTTCTATTGAATCTTCCATTGGCATATCGCTGAAGTGATACAACAGTGGCCCAAGATTTATCCATATACCTCCTGGCTTTAAAATTTTATAGATAGTCTCAATAAATTGTACAACATTATTCGCGCAGTCTATAAAAAAGCAAGTCGCAACACAGTCCCAATGATTGTCTTCTGTATAAACCTAAAATTTATAAAATATTTGTAAAGTAAGTTTTTAAGATGTTTCCTTACTTTTTCATGCATTTTGATATTAACCTCCAGAAAATCGCCTGCTGCCATAGAGAACTGTGCATTTTCTGGAAGATCACTAGGATTTACATCTGGGAAGAATACAGCTTGAGTTTGATGTTCTGGTTTTAAATTATTCATATACTGATGTACCCATGGATGTACTTGATATGAATTTACCCCCCTACACCTTAGAAGTATTAAGGATTATTAGTTAAAGTCGCTGTACATTAATTAATTATTGAAAATATTTAACCTTTACTCACTTATTTAATACAAAATGGGAAGCAAAGAGCATGAAGAGAGAAAATTCATTTCCTTGGCAAGTATATCCACGTCTTGCAATTTCATATGCTAGTCTTCCCAAACCTGCTCCAGGTACTAGAATTTGCACTTCTGATGGTGTACTGGAAATTTACCTATCATTTCATACTTTTCTGAACTATGTTTTACTACAACACTGTAACTATTCTAAATGTCTGAATTTAGTTTAATAAAACATTTTATTCATGTGCAATGTATTCATAAAGTTTGAAAGATTCATACCAATATTCTGCTGGAAATTGATTCATAATTTCATCTATGATAGGCTGATAGCACGCCATGCGTTCTTCAGTGCCTTCTACACTCCAATCGCGAACCAGGTGCTTAATTGTAGCTTGCACCTTTTCTTGATCAGCCATTACTGGACGAGGATTTAATGTCTGCAATCAGACCTACCTATATTTTGTACAATAGAATATACTTTTATAAAAAAAGAAGCTTGTTAAAATGACAAAAAAAATCCAAGCTTGAATAAAAAAATAGATAATATATTTCTTGTTAGAAAGATAACATTACAAAAATGATCTTATATATAGACATAGGGAGTTCCTTTCTTTTGACAATGTTAATGGTTAAGTTAATTTATAATAGTTAGATAAGGACCTATATGAGTGTTACCTTTGTAGCTTCAATTTTGACTGAGATAAAATAAAAGACTATATGGCAATGTGAACACATTTTTTGTAAATATCTAATATACTATAGGATTAATAGAATGAATTGGTGACAATTTCAAAAACATATAATATTGTACAACAGGATATACATGCCACACACCAGGTAAACTTTTCTTACACTGTCAGTCTGTGCAGTAGCTGGGCTCACATTTTCAAAAATATGTGCTACATCCTTTATGATCAGCTTAATTATCTCATCATTGTTCTCAATACACCTTTTAACTTCTTGCAGATGTTCTCTATACTTTGATAATAGCTTCTGGTGATGAGCAGGAAGTGATAGCAAATAGGATTCTGTCTTTTTAACCCTTATTAGTGAATGATTTCTGTAAACAAAAAAAAATTGCAATATGAAGTGGAGTTCATTAAATTGTTACACTTATGAATTGTATTCTTATATATTTTTTACACATTTTTATATATTTTTGTGTTATGCAACTATTAATTTAAGACTGATTCATGAAGAACAACAATTGACAAACTAAAGACACTAATACTTTACTTGATAGATTTATGAATTTTTTCTGCTAAGCACAGATCATTATACCTTTACTTAAAAAACAATATCATAGTAACACAACCTGAAATACAATTCCTATAATTATAGAACAACCATGAAAAGCTGCAAATAAAACGTCATAACGCAATACGATATCATCGAAGGTTAAGTAATGATAGTTAAAATTTTCAACGACAATCGGAAAATCATGAACACGACATCTTATAAAGTTATTACAAGTACTATGTTCAATGAAAATAAGCAAAAAGAAAAACAGCAATAAAGATAAGGCCGAAACATCGACTTGAGGATTAGAGTCGATCAAACGAAATAAATTTTCATGATGTACTTACTTGTAATATTTGAAAGCCGAGACAATACGCTGAAAATGTTTCCTTTCTTCCTCGTCTTCGTAATTGTCGTGCATTTTTTTTGGATAAGGATTCGACATTGTTTCCATTTTTATATTCGAACGTGGAGCTTAGTATTTTAATGAGTTTTTTAGCACGACGTTCAGTGGCGGCTTCCTTGGTGCACGCGTTATGAGGCGTTCACATCATTACGATAAATTATTCTTTAAGGCTAAACCATCAGCAAATTTCATTTATCGACCAAAATATGTTGAAATTGATAAGTTTCTAGCATGTTTAAAGAATGACAATTATTTTTTAGATGTAAAAAGGATAAGGTTATTCTGTTGTGCAACATGTAATGTTGTTTTTTTGTAAGTTGGATCGTTTCGTAAATTATATAGAATGCTTACGATAATTTAAATCTGTTTATTATGCAAAAAGGATAAAGACAATATATCCTTCGATCTGATAAGATAATATAAGTTTTTATCAATTTCATTTCATGACTTTAGTATTATTTTGAAAATTTTATTATTATTAATAACAATTATAAAAGAAAATCAATAACTTGTAAGTAATGTAATGTAAGTAATAAATGTTTCTGGAAAAAACTGTAAGAATAAGTTTTGTCATGGCTTGATTCTTTATTATGGTTCTGAAATTCATAATTTATGAAATTTAATGGATCAATAAAATTTGATTGATATTTTTTGTGGAATAATTTAACACTACTGTAACGCAAGAAATCCGAGTGAAATTTGTTCGCCACAATTGGAAACGGTGCCAAGGCGCAACTCGCATATCCGCAGAGTTTCTATAGCTGTTGCAATTGCAGGTAGGATATGGTCGTCCTCGCCATTTTTAAAAGGAGCTCAGTTGCTAATCAACCGCGGTAGGGTACACTTGGGACCTCACCGCTATCATCATATCAAACTTGCGACTTTTTTCCGCGTTAGTGTCGCCGTATAAGGCATTTCACGATGACGACAGTATAAGTAATTTGTTCTACTCTTCGTTGACTGTGTAACAGAAGTGTTATTAGAGCTACTCGTAGCAAGCATCAACGCGAGAAACATGTCCAGTGCACCGCAAATGTCTAGCGGGCTTAGCAAGCTCAAAAAGAAACATTTTCGAGTTAAACATCAAAAGGTTAAGCTATTTCGTGCGAATGAACCTCTCCTTAGTGTTTTTATGTGGGGTGTCAATCACACGGTGAGTAGTAACATAACTGCGTGACAGCGTCGTACGTCATCGAAATGCCATTTTCTTCTTTCATTCCTTTGAAACTGAATAGAATCAGAAATTTATGTAAACGATGTATTAATTTGTTAAATTGCATTTACATCATTTTTTTTCCACAATTTTCTTTGAAATCGAAAATATTTAAAACGCATGATGCCGCATATTTCTTCCTTATGATTTGCAAATTTGAATTGCTTTTACAATTGCGTTTTCAATGTAGAAATGATGTAAATTTTGTTGTCAACTGTCGGAGGAATCAAACGGTATATATTTCGTTTGATATATTTTTTAGTAAATCATCATGTGATCATATTTATGTTTGTGGTCATGTTGTGACTGTTACAGGTACCTTATGTTTATTTCGCCTGACATAAAAGTTTAACTAAATAGTGTTTTGATTAAAAAATATTATGTATTTAAGAAAAATTACATATAGATGAATCGTTTTACCAAGTAGTTGAATTATTTCTATTATATTTTCACATTTATTTGTTTAATTTAAAATAACAAAAAACTGTGGAATCATTTAGAATCAGTTGCCTTATAACATAATACAAAAAATATATACAATTAGTTTTACATTCATTTATGAATGGTGACATTTATGTACACAGATATATAATCTCAATGTATAGAATTAATTTTTGGGCTCAACAAATATAAAATTACCACTTTTGGGGTATATATATTTAATTTTTAATTTTTGTAGTGAATGTTTAAATTATTTTTGCACTGATTTCTCTTTCATTAATACTGATAACAAAAATTTATTTAGAAAATTATCTTCATTTAAATGTTAACATTTAACATATTACAGATAAATGAGCTTAGTCATGTTAATATACCTGTAATGCTCCTGCCAGACGATTTCAGAGCTTACAGCAAGTTAAAAGTGGATAATCATCTTTTCAATAAGTGAGTTGTATTACACTGTATAGCAACATGTGTTTTAATCTAAGATTAGTTCAGATGATAAGCATTAAAAGACTGCACAAAATTGAAATGTAGTTAATGATGAGTTCAACCATAGGGTTAATGTTCCATCTAATGTACGAAAGAAATCATTAATGTAAATTTAAAGCAAGCAACTTGTGGTAGTCTATTCTAAATATATCGCTAAATACTGAATTAGTAGGTTGGTCACTGCTTTTAATAATAGAATCAATGAAGGTCCTCATGATCTGAGAATGTAGTTAATGATAAAGATATTCATAGCTTTATATTCTAATTTAAGGGATGCTTGTATACTTTGATAACTTTGTGTAGATATTATTGAACATCTAGAAGTATGAGAAGTTTGATTGTATTATATGTTAAAGATTTCTATTGTTTAAGCAAGGAGTAATTAATATTCATTATTTAATTTTTTTGTTTTAGAGAAAACATGCCCTCTCATTTTAAGATCAAAGAGTATTGTCCATTAGTATTCAGGAATTTACGGGAAAGATTTGGTATAGATGATTTGGACTATAAGGAATCAATGACAAGGTAAAAGATAATTTATTTCATATTTCATGTCTTTCAAATATATGCATAAAGTTCATTTCAGAAAATAATTGGAAAGTATCATTAAAATAATTGTAAGATCCAACATCTATTTGAAATATATTATATGAATAAGAAGTAAAGTGTAATTTATTTCTTAAATTTCTGTCTTATTACATTGCACTGCATGCCAAAGATATGTTTTATGCTATGTGAAAGCTTTCTGCATAAGTTTCAATAACTGTATAGTACATATAGAGCATTTGTATGCATTACAATAATTTGGTAAAAGTTTCTTTACTTGTTCTGCTATATAGCACGTTTACTTATTTATAGAATATTGTAGACTTGTAAGGGTTTTTACTTGATACAATCTTGAAGGAAGATAATCTACCCAATGACTCATAGACAAATTATTGTAATTAAAAATTTTATAATAATATTTGAAATTAGTTTCTATTACAATATATCATCTAAAATAAAATATTTTAAGTTTAATGAAAACAGAAATACAATAAAGAACAATGTAATAGCAGGTAATATATTGTGACTAACATTCTTGCACTGATATAAATCTATGTACATATATATATATATACACACATACACACATGCAAATAATATATTTCCATCATTTCTTTATACATACACAGTAGTACCTTTTATTTGAATGTAGTAAATAAAAATTGCAGATGGTTAATTGTAATACAAGAATTTTGATGCTAGATGTCGGGCATTTAATCCTTCCCTATCAGAGAGGCATTGGGATTTGGCTAGAAGTGGAAAGACTCGTGAATTGGTTCAGCGCTCTGCTACTACTCCTTCAATAACTCTTTCTCCTCCTCCTATTTTTTTACAAATTCCAGTCCTAAATAAACCACTGCGTTCCTACAGTTTTAAACCAAAGCGTCTGAGGTTAGCCAGGCTTGATTTTCCATTTTATGCGTGTTGCTTGTGGCTAACACGTTTCCATGAGATCTTCATTAATTGTAAAAAATCAGTACAAAAGAACATAACTGATTTTATAAAATATTCTTTTTATACTACTGTACTAGCATAAATAAAATATGTATTCACAATTAAATATTTACAAAATGTTAAAAATAAAATTGTAAGAAATTACTCAGAGTTAAAGCATGAACTTTCTTTTTATTTATGTATTTCTAGTTTGATGTATTATTAATCTGTTTTTATTTTATTATCATACTACATACATTATGGTGTAATATGTAGATATTTGTATTACTGTGAATTAATTATGCTGCATAAGTAGTTATCCTTTTCATATGCATGCTAACATATGTAGTATGTGTAGACTAATAGTTGTTAATGTTTTACAATATTGTGAAGAGAGACATATGTATTCCAAGAAGTGAATAATGTATTATGCTATAATGATAAAATAATGAAAACAAACTACAATTATTCTTTATCTCTTTCAGATCACAGCCAATATTAGATGACTCTTCTGGAAAAAGTGGTGCAAAATTTTATCAATCTTATGATAAATTGTTTATTATTAAAACTCTTACAAGTGAAGAGGTAGAAAGGATGCACTCATTTTTAAAGCATTATCATCCGGTATGTAGAAATTGATATTTCTATATAGAAAGTATATATGTTTGTCATTGTTGTATAAGACTAACATCTTACATTTACAGTATATTGTGGAAAGGCATGGAAAAACTTTGCTACCACAGTATCTCGGCATGTATCGTTTGACGGTAGACGGAGTTGAACATTACGTCGTTGCTATAAGAAATGTATTTTCAAATCATTTAACTACTCATAAGAAATTCGATCTAAAAGGCTCAACTGTAGATCGTGAAGCATCTGACAAGGAAAAGGAAAAAGATCTGCCTACTTATAAAGATAATGATTTTGTTAAAGAGGGAATGAAAATTTATATCGGTGAAGAGGCAAAGGCTAAACTTATAGAAACGCTAACCGCTGATGTCGACGTAAGTATTGTTTCCTTTTTGTCACATTTATGTAATTGCACTACATATATTAAAGAATTATTTTTACAGTTTTTAACACGATTGCATTTGATGGATTATTCGCTATTACTGGGATTACATGATTGTGCGCGAGCTGAACAAGAAAATAGAGAACGCGCTGAAAGGGAGGAGGAGGAGGATAATCATGAGGAAGAAGATGATAGCGAGTCTGGAAGTGGACTTGATTCACGAGGTCCAATGGGAGAGTACGTATTACATTCTTACAGTATTAAATGCTTTGTAAAATTCAGTTTTTAACATTTGTAATATTCACTGTCCTCATTAGTCGTCTATGGGGTTGGAGTGGCGTTGCTGGCATGGCAACGCCTCCTGAATCACCACATGCCGCGTTAATGCGTGACACGAGTTTACAGTATGAAGATGCAATAATTCCTGAATTAGATATTTATGCGATTCCTAGTAAAGAAGGTAATATTTATACAATTAATACTGAATCTCTCGAACTGACTTTCGAATTTTACTTTTTGTTTCAGGTGCACCTACAAAGGAAATTTATTTTTTAGCCATAATCGATGTGCTTACTCATTATGGTGTGCGTAAACAGGCAGCAAAGGCAGCTAAAACGGTGAAGTATGGTGCTAATGTCGATGGTATATCAACCTGTGATCCAGAACAATATGGCAAGCGATTTATAGAATTCATGAGCAAAGCTATAGAATAAGCTCGTTGTTCATTGTTGTTAAGCTTGTAAATTTGGACCGCTTGTTCGAAAGTCGTGATGACACTATCGCTTTTACTGCGTTTGCGTTTAGTGCATCGAACATTTGTTCCATGCACTTTGATGTTTGACCACAAAGATTTTTATTTTATACGTCGGTACTGTCGATTACATATTTCAGTATTCCTTATGACATTTACAACGGAGTTAGAAGCATAACGGAATTTTATGGATTACACACTCTATAGAGTAAATCTGTCTACAATTTTTTCAAAGGAATGTTTATTCATTTTTGTAACCAGTGACATACTTTTTCAGTATTTACTTACAATTTTTTACAGACACAATTGTTAAATATTGTGGTTTCGTTGTGTTCTTTAGTTTCGATTGATTTTCACTCTTCAACATAGTTTGCGTGCATTATGTGTACATGCAGAAACACGTGAAAGTTCTGACAGAAAAGTTTATCGCATATCTTCTTTGCTTTATGATGATACTCAACATTATACCCAAAGAAATGTTTCATATGCGTATTTGTTGATATCTATTGTTTCGTTATATTAAATATTGGTATATAAATAAGGATAACAAACGGATGTATCGTACTGTATCTTATATTGTTTTTGGTACACATAATGTACTATAAAAGCTGCGTTTAATACAGTCATTTGACAGTAAGTGATATGTAATACTAGTTTACTCGGAAATATTAAAATTAATGTTGATGTTACATATGATAATCTCAAATAAGGCACGATTAAGTGTTTCATGAAGGAAGCCTACATTTATCATAAAGAATCTCTCCGATTTCGTCAAGACGAACTATAATGCTTCTGGTCTAGTGTCTATGGTGTTATCTGGAATGTTTAAATATTCAAGTTAGAACGTAACTGCTTTTACGACGAAAACTTTCGTTTTTGGTAGGTCTAAAAGGAGGAGAGAAGTAATATATTATATGCGCAGAAGGTACTATATAATAAGAGCTTGAAACTTTAAAGCATTACGAGTAAATGTCAAAGTCTGTAAATGTCACCTCTTCTATCATTTCAGTTACCGCGAATCGGTGTTAGACTATCGATTCGTTTAATTCGCGAAGTACATTTACAGGGAACAAAACGAGTCGCATGTATTATGCACGATTCATGTCTCCTTTAACTCGTAAAGTGCTCAAAACTAGCCAATGTTTTGATTACTGAATTTAAGAAAAGAAGAAATATCAAATATATTTTTTTTACGCATTGAGGATGGGATGCCAATTTGCTTTATTCTCGAAGTGTATGGATTTG
>NW_017100187.1:2266832-2304076 GCF_001263275.1 Habropoda laboriosa | reverse complement strand
TAAACACAAACAATTTGTCAATAAAGTGTTACTTTTTTTTAAACAACATGTAAAAGAATGTTAAGCCTTTCATAGCATTCGATTCTCAATGCGTTAAGCGTCGGCGTAACTAGTTGCACAAGATCTCGCTTAATTTCAATGCAGGACAACTTAATGTAGTTTCACTTTTTTATTCGATAAAGTTATCTAAGTAACAAATAGCTTCTAATAAACCATATTTTAAGATCGTATATCATTATACCGTATAAAAACAAAAGGGAGAATGCATCGTTGCATAACACTCTATCTTTAAATAATCTAATAATCGATTTTTTATAATTTGTTAAAACTGATCATAATGTAATGACTAATTACTTTACTAATTAAGGTATTCATCTAGTCTCGATACTTTGTATGATTTTATACGTTGCCAACACATTGGGAAAACAACAAAAAGAAATGAAAATGTAATGCATATTGCCAACAAAGTTGTACTATAAAACAACGGTAACAGTTACGAAAATACGCTCAATTGCTGTAATGTTATATTTTCTATAAGATAAAATATAACTGATTCTGTCAACTACGATTTACTGCTACGCAGTAAAAAATTTTTCGAGCATATATATACACATATATACCTTTTTTTACTGCTACATTCATTGTCTTACAAATACTGAACGTGTATAAAATTTGCACGGAATCTTTGTTCGATTAGAAATTTGAATGCATACAGATTAGTAAGCTGTTTGTTTAATTGAATTACAAAAGACTTCGGTACCTTTTCAGTTTAGATTTTCACAATTCGCACCGTATAGAAACGATGTATATACATTCACTACTTCGCTGTTGGCAATACATATCCAGGCTTCTGTTGTCCTAACGTTTGTATTATTCACAGAGTCTGTGTTGTATAAGCCACAGGAAATAAATGGACATTTAACACAATAAGGAATTATAAATAAAAAAGATATTAGGAAACAGTATGTTGAATTTTATTTAATAATAAGTATTAAAAAATGTCATTGTCTAACAAAAATTATTTGTTGTAACAGTATAATTACATTGTTTGAACTAAAACCAGTTAGATTATTTTTTTATAGTTGAAGTAACTTTGTAACAAAAAATATATATTTTGCGATAAAATTAAACAAAAATATACTAAACGTGTCATATACTTAACTAATTTGTACTTTAGTTATTACGTAAAAAATTGAAGAAAAACTTAATTTCTTCGCGTCTTTGGTTTTTACATACGTACTATGTACCTTATATTATTAGTGAAATGTTTGTAGCATTGCAATTATTATACACGCTGTTTTTTCGAATTATTTTCTTGCGAACAGCAGCAATCTTTTTCCGGACTTAGGTAACCACTGCGTTTCCTTCTTGCAATAGGTGAAACTTGTTTTAAATATTCCATATCATTAAATACAACTTGTGCACCTCCTCCGCTAGTTGGCAATATATCTCCCTATGATCCAAGAATTGTTTCATTATTGTATCGGAAACATACTCATATTTAAAAAAAAAAATGTTACTAATACTAACTTTGTATAATTTAGTTTCAAGTTCACCATCAGTATCTTGTTCCTGTGCAACAAGACAATATCTAGATGCTCTGTTTGTTATGTCTTTCGGATCTGTCAGTTGTGTAACATTTCTTTTATGTCGAACGAATGGTTGAAGAATAGTTCCAACTGGAACCAAACCAGCAGGTCGATGATCGATCCATCTGTCAGCACTCTGTGATCGTCTGTAGCGCAAATTCACTACTGGTATTCTTTCCTAAAATTTATTAAAGGTAAAATAATTTGTTATGATTATATAATAAAAAATTAGTTGTGTTTTAATATATGATACACTGAATTTACTTTTCTACTTAATCGAACATCGCTGTTATCTTCACATTTTACAGTAGATGCAGCTTTTTCAGGGGTTTTCGATGTAGTTACTGCAGAAGGTGCTGTTTTTGGAACAGTAATTGGAGTAGTCGTAGTAATATTAACTGTTATAGGCATTTCTTCTTCACTTGCCACATGAGCTCTTTCCTTGGATTCTAATTTTTCATCCGCACCGATTTCTTTGTCGCTTACTAATATCTGCTTCATTAACTTCAGTTTATCTTCTTTCTCCTTCATCTGATTCTAAATTCCGATAAATTAATAATCATATAAAATGCATATAATTAATCTAGAATACCTGGAGAAGTTCACGTTGTCGACGAAGTTTACTTTCCAATTCCTTACTTATTTTATCAGTTTCTGCTTGAATTTTACTAGTATATTTTTCTTTTACTCTTTGCTTATCTATTGCACGCTGATTCAATAACATATCCTTGTCTTTTAGCTATGAAAAAATGCTATCAATTTTTGTTCAGCTGAAGATTTAAATAAATGATAGTATAAAATAGAAAGTTACTTCTTGTTTCATATATCTGATTAAGTCATTTGCACTATTTAATCTGTACAGTAAAGTATCGATTTGGCTTTCTGTTTTACAAATGTGAGCTTCCAAGGCAGATATCTGTAATCATTCTATAATAATTATAATGTTTCAAATATTCACGTAGAACTTACTTTTTTCTTTTGTTGATCATTTGATGCTGTTATAGTAGAGTTCTCAATTTTTAACGATACATTTTCCCGTTCTATTGTTACCAGCATATTTCTGAAATTGGTTTCTGAAAAGACAAATTGTACATGAATTTCCGGAAAACGTTCTTTTGCATAGTTAGTACTTTCTAGAATTACGTTTCTGTTTTAGATCCTCTTGCAACACATTCCGCTTCTGAATACGCAGTTCTAAGAAACGCATAAGCGTAGTAATTACTTTATCGTTATGCGGATTTGTTAAATCCATTTCTGGAAAAGGTCCTCCGAGACTGCGAAGAAATTGAATAATCTGAACTGAATAATCTCTTTGTTATGAACGAATAATAGTAGAACACAGTTTACCTATACACTAGACCTAAATCAAGTTCTAAATCAGCGGCATCTGGATTACCGGCACTTTCTAGCCTATTTCTGGCTTCTTTAAATATCTATCAAAAGATAATATCAATAATTAAGTACAAAAAATATCATTTTAGTTTCCCTCCTTAACGCACATTTTTTTTTTTTTTTTTCATTTTTCTACCTTATTGGCCTGTCTTCTACCGGGTATATATCCCAAATCTAATTTTGACGTTGCAGAACTTGTTATTTGTACTTCCTGACTAACTTCAGCAAACTTCAGCACTTGCTACATGAACAAAATAAACATTTTATTATTATACATGTAATATATGTATTTCAGATATTATTTGAATTCAAAAAATGAGTACTTACTATGGTCTCATCATAATCGTCGATACTAGGATTAACACATACGATCATTCTAACATTTCCTTCACCATCAAAGTAATTCTTAAATAAATGTGTTATTTTCGAATCTCGGTAGGGGACTATTTTATTTGTACCCTGAGTCTGATTTTCACGAAGTATCTCCAGGCAAGTCCGTAGCGTCATCAATGAATTATTTATATTTCCTATTTTAACAAATATGAATTACATACATGATCAATAATATAACATTTTTATAAATTACCTGCTTCCCTAAGTCTCTGTCCAGTGTTTTTAGAACGATTTGTACGTTCACTTCCAGCCAAATCTACCAAAGACAGTTGACTAACACAAATCACTCTTTTATCTTGAACAATTTGTTCACCTTCCTTATCTAGTGGTGCCTAATGGAAAATTAACATTATAGGCATAAGATATCAATAATATAATTAGGTTGCTTTACCTGAACAAGCCTTATAGTAAAAACACTATGAGATCTACTTGATTCTGCATTAAGATTAGTATATGCAATATGTCTTTTACATTGACCACGTTGAAATACTTTAAATGCTTCTCCTGAACTTTTCACTTCTACTTCAGTGCATCCATGAACATACATATTTCTATTTCCATCCTCACGAATAATTTTACTTTGTAAGGTCCTGAATTTTTACATACATTTTATAATATGTTAATTAATTTTTTTTTAAATATACTCACTTTATTTTTCCTTCATTTTCTTCCAATAAATCATATACACTGTTATTATAAACTTCAGTATAAGTTACAAAGACTGCATATGCATTATCTTGATCAATATCTACAGTTTCAGATTGGTTACTTAAATTTAAAGCATTCTCATTACTATCATTGTTATTATCTGCTTCACACCTATGAAAAGCATACAAAATATAAAAATTTGTCAATAAATATAGCAAAGTATTTAAAAAATAAAAACAACTTACGCTTTGGGAGCTTTTCCATTGTGAGAACTGACAACCTTCTGTAGTTCATTTTGTCTATCTAACAGTGCATCACCTTCACTTTGTATGTCAAAACCATTTAGTTTATCTGGTTTGAAGATAAACTTCTTTGCTTGGTAGTTTACTATGCTATTAAAAACAATGTTTAAACTACAAGGCATGATGCCTGCATCATGCACATTACCAGACATAGTGTAAGTTTTACCACTTCCAGTTACACCGTATGTGAAGAGTAAACTATTTTTGCCATTAATAAGGTTTTCAACAAGTGGCAAAGCCACAACATTGAATACTTCCTTTTGAGAAGCTTTTGGGCCAAAAACATGACTAAAGCAAGTTTGAACAGCTTTATTTGCAGTACGAATGTTTGTTGCTGATTCTGATGGTGTAATAACCAAACTTGTGTCAGAAATAATTTTTATACATGAGATATCGTTAGGATAAATCATTGGTCTCAAACGACAAAAAACTTTAACAGGTTCTTTAGATGTATCATTATTACATTTAGGCCGGTTGGCGTGCTTTCGTATTGTAACAGGTGGTTTCAAATTCCTAATCGAGATAAAATAGTAAGCTATTTATTACTTTATTAGGTACTATTACTGCGTACTTCGAGAGGTTCAATTGATAAAACATGTAGTTCGAATAAAAATTTATATAATAATACGGTAAGTACATATACGGAGTCTGTAGAAAACAAAATATCAAAAACTTACATAGATTTCATGGTAAAACTAACAAACAGTCGCAAAAGGCTAATAAAAAATACTTCATACAAATATGTAAGAAACTTTGACAATTATATGAACGTTCTGTTTGTTGTAAAACTCGTTGCATATAACAAGTTTAAAATTCAAACATGTATAAAGTGAACTAGTCAGCAATGAGATTGCTTATAGCAAGTTTCTATTTAGTGAAAGAACACTGAAAACTTATATGGAAGGATTAAGCTTCTTTCGACCAACTATACGTTACATTGAAAGGAAGACATAAGGATTTTAAGAGGGAAAAAATAAAGATCACCAGTCAATTTTCGACTAAAAAAAAAAAAAACAAAATATATGTTTTGTCACAATAATTATATTGAGCAGGGGATATTTTTACTAACACGTGAATTATTATTTAATATATTTATGTTATCTTCTCTTTTCTTGAATATCTTCTCTTAGATGCGTACCGTCGCAAAAAGGTCGATTCGATGTTTGTTTGCAATTGCAAAGCCAATAATCTTTGGTTTCTTCAACAGTGAAAAATATAGGCTTTTGCTTTATTTTAAGATGTATATTATTATGTGTGCCATCACAAAATGGTTGTTTGGCACTTTTACCACATAAACACCATGAATATTTTTTACCAGCTACACAAGTGTATTTGAAAGGTTTTTTATCATATATATAACCATTAGTGACTTGATCGCTTGCACCATAATATTTTTTCAGTGGGTTCTTAGGAATTTCTGTATCTTTCACATTTTTACAGTAGTATCTGATCTGAAATTAACACAGAAATATTTAAAAAAGGCGAAAACGATTTTCGAAATTTTAACAACACATGGACAAATATAATTTAATATCCTCTTTTGTTTATATTATTTTTTAATAACTTATTCTTTTATCACGAACACTGGTTTTAGCAGAAAATAATAGGTTAGGATGACTACAACAATCATCGAAAATAAAAGTGACAATTATAATACAATCATTTAAAATGTATTGTATATACTTTCAACTTACATTCCGAGGTTTCAGGATATTAGAATATACAAATTGTGAAACTTTGTTTACAGTTAAATGCATGTTTGATATTCAATACTGTATTGTTACGTTTGGAAGATGAAATTACCAAAGCATAGGGATGTTTTTCTACATTATGTATGTACCATACAAACGACAATTTTCATAGTTGCTAGCACGATAAAGTTGGAACTTTAAACATATATTTGACTAATACGTAAGTATCAATTTTTTAATTATTAATAATAATATACGAATATTTTACTAATACAGGCAACTTATAATGTATAATACTATACTCTATTTTATTGTACTTTACAGTATTAGGTTAAGTTGTGTTGTATTTTACGGTGCTAACATTAAATTATATCATATTATACACATATTATAAGTTATGTGAATATTTTATAAAAATTTATTGTAAATTCGATGTAGTAGTTAGAAAAATTTGAGTGGCAAAAACTGCGTTTGTCACTTAAAAATAGCATTATCCACTACTAAATCCTTGTCCATCCTTAAATGACGTCGAATTTCAAAAGAAATTTCATGTCCAAGTTTAATGCATAACACTACTGTATTATCAATATAATCCTCTAGATCTACGCATATACTGGCAATGAGTAAGACGAGGAGAAAGAACAATTGGAGAAGGAAAGAGAACCACCATAAGAACCATCTCTCATATATTGTATTTGTGTACATGAAATTCTTACTTCTAGTCAGTTTCTTAAAAACTTACTTAAGGGGGTATCTCTTAAGGTAAAGACAAAATTAATTGGAATTTTCTCAATTTTACAATGTAGTAATAAGTGCCTTAGTAACAATTATTACAAACAATTATTATCGGTGCTTGAAAATATTGGTAAAAAAGGTTACAATACACTAATATTCTTTCACAGCATTTCACAGTCTACTTATTCCTTCCTTACACACCATATCCATTTCCTATTCCCAAACATTCATTCTTCAAATGATATTCCGTTGTAATATTAAATAAACTAAATCTGGAAAGCGTTAGGAAGGCGTAAAAATCGAATAGAGTGAGTTGGACAAGGAAAAGAGCGTCAGACAAGGATAGCAATAGTGGCGTGTGTTAGACAAAGAAAGGAATAGCTCTAGACAAGGACAGAAAATTTGAAATTCGTAACTAACGCCATCTTGCGCCAGGTCACACGAACTACGATTTTCTAACAGCATTACAGGATATAAACAGAGGTATTAGACAAGGATAGCAATAGTGTGCGACAAGGATAGAGAGAGAACGTTTCCTATTGGCTAGCGGGCCGGTAGACTCGTTCTTCCAGGGCCTCAATCAAGTCGGTCGGTGAAAAATAATAAATAACTCATTATTTACGATGATTCTGTGAACTGTTAGAATTGAGGAATGAAGAGTGAACATTCAGCAACTTTCACATATACTTTTTAGTTCTCTAGACCCTCTCAATAATTAGTTATTAATAATTTTAGTACGTGATGTTGGGAACGATACCGCATACTGTCAAGTCTCATTCCGGTTTTTCAATAATTTCATAGCTTTCTACTAAATTCTCATGCAACTAACTATATGCGTTCGAAAGGCAACTCCTTTAGCTATATTCTTCTATAATCTTTATTAACATATCTCTTATGGTTAGATAATTATTTAACATTCTTTAGGCGAGTCCATTCATTCTTTACGCACGTCGCATTCAAGCATAACACATTTTCGTTATTTCAATAGAAATGCATAACAAATTATTCACTTTTAAGCATGCAGAATGTAGAATGGACTTTTATCTATATTCTGCAATTAGTTTAGTAGCTGTAAGTCGTGTGGTTTAATAGATATTAGCAATTGTTTACAACAGTTGACTTTGCACAAGTACGATGTATAGAGAACACTCTCAAATAATATTTAATAACTCCTAAACTAAACGGAATATGTGAATAGAAATTACATGAGAATGTAGCTAAAGGAATTGCCTTTCAAACGCATACAGTTAGTTGCATACGAATTTAGAAGAAAGATATGAAATTATTGAAAAACCGCAAAGGCGATTGACGGTACGCGGTATCGTTCCCGACATCACTTACTAAAATTATTAATAACTAATTATTGAAAGTTTTTAGAGCACTAAAAACTATATGTGAAAGTTGCTGAAGATCCATACTTCATTCTTCAATTTTAAAAGTTCACAGAATCATCGTAATCAATGAGGTATTAATGATTTTTCACCGACGGACTTGGTTTAGCTCGTGATTGGTCGAGCTTGGGTGCCCGCCAGCCAATAGGAAGCGTTTGCTCTCCATCCTTGTCTAATACCTCTGTTTATATCCTGTAATCCTGTTAGAAAATCGTAGTTCGTGTCACCTGACGCGAGATGGCGCTAGTTTCGGATATCAAACCTTGTGTCCTTGTCTAGAGCTATTCCTTTCCTTGTCTAACACACGGTACTATTGCCATCCTTGGGTGTATTTTAATTTCGATGAATATTAAACATTTGACTGTGCAATTTTTTTGAACATTCATGATGAATAATTATTTTTCAGATAATTTCAAGGAAAATTTTTCTAGAATATTTCCTGAGTTATGGTAGAAGTGTTATTTACCATATACGTATTTAAATAGTATAGCATGCAATAATACTTATCATCAATACGTTACTATAAAATGGAGAACGTCAAGTATCAGGAGCAGATAACTAGAGTCAGTAAAATCATATTTTCTGCGCCTCTTATCTCTCTACATCCTTGTCTTTTTTCTGCTTCAATTACACAGGTCGTGGTTTTCTTATTGTTAGAATAGGATTTCATGCTCCCAGCCGGTAATTTTACTTTCGTTTATCTATTTCATTCGATTTCTTTTGTTTACAATTAGGTCCATACTTATTTCCTACGTAATTTATAGTACTCTAGTTAAGTTGATTGAAAGATGGTGGAATTTCAAACGAAACTGAAAGAAATTTGTTGAAAAAATAGTATATTTGTTATCAAATACAATTTTTTACATTTTACATGAATAAAACTGATATTTACAACGATATTTATCTCGATATCTAACGTAGCTTAGGCAAGAAACATTAAAAAATACGCACGTTTGTAAATATAAATATATGTATATATACATAAATAATTACATGAACTGGTGCACACAGCATTCGTAATTAACTTCTGTAAAAAGCTACTTGTCGGTAGGCACACCATTATAGCTGGTAGTCGCAAATATTCTCGTTCTTTCGCTTTACGATTACAACGTTCAACCGAATCGTCTTGATTCTTACACCATACATTACGCTGTAGAATAAACAATCGCTTTTCTTATCGGTAATAAATTGCACAGTTTTAAAAACAATCATTTCTTACGATCGTACAAAGTACCACAATTACCCATTTTTCACTGTTTATAAGAACACACATTTAACCTTTGTTAAAGCAATATTTGTAATACTGGTTTGAATGGTTTAACGAAACATACATAGGTAGTAGAATAAATATATCCCGCTTTCCGTATTAAACGATCACAACACGAAGCTCGGAGAATGGAAAATTGGATGATGCTCGTTTCTATTCCGGTACACGCGATTCACTCTAACGAGTATATACCTTATTAGAAACTAAACATGTTCCAAAGAAATGGCATGAGTAGCGTCGCTGTAGTCGTCACGATTCGTCTCAGATTCTTTCGCCGGTTCTTTTCTGTCTTTTTCAGTATCGTCGGCTGATAAATCTAGACAGAGATTATCGTACGCGTACGCGTTTACCATCATATTATGGTATTTCTCCTCCGAGTTCGAGGCAACTTTCTCAAGTGTAATATTCTTAGGCTGACAATCAGCGATAACGCTGCTTGGCACAGTTTCGACGGAGGAATTTATTTCAGCTTTTTTAGAGAATCCGCTCTCTATCTGATCTAAACTTCGTCCTCTTGTTTCAGGCAGAATCGTCAAGGCAAACACAGCTCCTAGAGTCGCAGCTCCGGCGAATATCCACATGGTGCTCTCGATTCCAATTAACGCATCTACATCTGGATAGAGTTTGATGGTCGCGAACGTCAGTATTTGTACCATGCTGGTGGTAACTCCTCCCAGAGGTCCTCTGAACGCCAGTGGATACAATTCAGAGGTCATCACCCAAGGCAAGGTAAGGTATCCTATCATGGAGGAGCCCACATGGCCACCGATGCATGCCAAGGATACCACAGATGGTAATTTGAACCTAAAGGTAAAAGAATATTGTATCAATTAGTTAATTAGATCGATGTCAATGACGGAGAAAAACGTCGCGCGTTGCAAAGAAAAAAAAGAAGGAAAAAAAAACACGTTTCATTGGACAATCTACAGAAACCTACTTTAACCTGTTAATTGGGGAAAACTTGGAGTAGAACTCGTCATTGTGATCACTAATGCTTAGAACGTAGCAGTGGTTTACTCATCGTTACGTCCATGTTAAACGTAAAATACATCGTACTTGTGTGTTCCAACAAACAGACTAAAACTAAATGGCTACAATATCTCGTGATCTTTCATTCTACATTAAGGATTATGGTAAGTGCTGCTCCAAGAAACGAACCCAAATAGGTTAGTAGGTTAAATCGGTCTCTACAGTACCTGTTAGACGGAACAGGTAGCTAGCCTTTCGCGACCAGTGGAGGATGCGTACGTTTCACTTCAGTGTCCGAATACAAATTAGAGAAGAGATACGCAAGAAAAGTTAACGAAACAATTCGGTCACGAAATGGTTAAAATAGGAATATCGCAGGCTTTCGTGAATTACAAAGTGTCAATTAAACAAACGGTAAGAACCTGTAGGCTAGAGCGACGCCTACAGCAGAGATCGCCATTCCTAGACCACTGACGAAGGCCAACACTTTTCTGCCAAAGCTATTGGCGAGACCAGCACCGGCTATAGAAGCGAACAGCCTGATCACGCCGATTCCAACGCTCGCCGTGTACTCGTTCAAGTCGATACCGATTTTTTTAAGAACGCTCACAGTGTATAATAGAATTATGTAGATTCCAGACATTTGTTGAAACGTAAAGAAGCCGAGAAGAATGAGAAATGGCTTCCATACGCTTGGCATGTGAAGAGCTGTGAACAAACTCTGTTTTCCCTCCTCTCTTTTCACGTTTGCCTCGCAAAGTTCCTCGTATTCTTTGTCCGTGCTTAAACCAGGTCCTCTAAGCCATAACAGAGACTCTTTCGCTTCCTCTTTTCTTCCTCTAGCGACTAGCCAGCCTGGAGTCTCTGGGATCGTGCTGAAAGAATAGAAGGGGAATAAGGAGTTGGTTTAAGAATGGTTTATAGTATTGATAGAAGGTGTAAGGAAGTGTATACTTGGAGACATTAATTACCGTGTTAGTGCTAAGGAAAGGATAGCAGGTCCGATGCTAATGGCAGCAGCCCTTTGCCACGTTGTCACTGCTCCAAGTGTGTAGATCATCAGTACACCTAACGAGACCAGAACTGGACCACAGCTTCCCAACCATGCTCTCTGATTCGGCGCCGCAGCCTGCAATATTCCAATGGATTACAATAAACAGCTATTGTAGAGAAATACAACGAAATTTCTCAAGCGAATGAAATTTTCCAACTGAGAAACGAACTCTCTTAAACTCGTAATTGGTTCAGAAGCCCTCGAAACACAATAGTTTATTCATCGAGAGATTGTGCTTACGCTAACTACGAAATACGTGATATTCACATTCGTAGGAAACAAAGTGGAGTAGTTACAATTTTGATTTATTCTCGGTTAGGAAGCGGAGATGATAAATACGGTTAACAGGTTAAACTCTTTAATTATACCTCGCTGATGTAGAGGTAGAGGCCGTTCACCATGCCCATGCCAATTCCACCGATGAACCTGCCCACGTACAGCATAGGTACATCTTTCGCCAGTGCTATCAGCAACCATCCGGCAGCGTGTGGTAAACTAGCCAACGCGATGGCCGATCTCCTTCCAAACCATTCCGCGCATAATCCAGCAATCAGCGATCCCAGAGGATTCGATACGATGCCCAAAGAAGCGATCCAAGAGGCTTGCGACGTGTCGGCGAAGTTAGTTTCCAGCAGTTTCGGGACGAGAACCGCGCTGAATCCCTGGCCAAGCCCCACGGATATCTGTCCAGACTGTACAGCCAGTCCGGCGAATATCTGAAAAACGCGTGAACGTCCTTGTAAAATTCTTTCGATGATCTCCACCAATTGGAGTGGACCAATTAAGCCTAGATGTGAGCCGCGGGACGTGAGCGGCAGGTTTCGCGAACGTGTACTGAAATAACGATCAGACATCGCGCAAGGCGTACAGGAAATCGTACGAAGAAGGCTGTTGTTCATTTTTCCCCTTTTCTTCGCGCGGACTAATCGCGTGAATTGCCGCAAGAAGAGAGAGAAGGAGGAGGAGACGTTGTTGCGCTGATATTCCCCTCTTCTCTTTTTCTCCTTCGGTAGGAATTATTTATATTTTCGTACGTGTGTTTCAATCGAGCGCGCCGATTTATGCCGGACAGAGGCAAAAGAAACTAGTTTCTCCGGAGGTCAAACGCGAAGGTTCGCGGTCGCTCGGAGCGAAAAAATGGAGGAAAGTCGCGAACCGCGGTGGAAGGAATCTCGAAAATCCCCCTGAACGGAAGGACGAGACGTTTATTCGTCGGTTCTCCCTTCGCTGGCCTCGTTCGAACGAAGCGCCTGGAGAGATGTTCTCGACAGATACGTCGAATCGCGATAATTACCCGACAGATTGCGATCGTTCAAGTGCATTGTTGTTACGCGTACATTTGTGCAACGGATGCCGGTGGCGTTTTGCTCTTTTCCCGGGGACACTGTCGAGCTGTTCGATCCTCGTGCCGGTTGCCTTTTGCACAGACAGCTCATGATTCCACCGATTTCAACGATATACTACGGTATCTCTCTCTAAATAAAGTTAACGCGTTCCACGCTCCACTGTCGCGCGAACACTGTAACCGAGCAGGCTTTGGAATTTCCATTAGGTAGTAGGTGTCCAAGTTATCACCGTATCGATACGGAACGATAACACCGCTGATTTTCCGATCTTTCGGTAAAAAGAGTATGAAACGGTGTCGACACGTCGACTTTATCTCGAAATTGCGAGAAAAAGAGTTGACGTTGGGACGATTTCGACGTTGAGATTAATTGAAAGTAATGAAATTGCCTTACACCTTTCTGCCGGCCGGACTGCAGCAGTTTCCACCATAGTTTCGCTCGAGTGATCATCCTGTCCGATAAAGCTTGTCCAATCTGTGTAAACGAAAAGAAACGCGGAAATTGAGATAAATTTACTTCTCGAAGGCGACAAAAGTTGGAATCTCGAGGAAGAAAGAAAGAAAAAAAATGAAAAGATTCCTCGGGAATATATTGCGCAATTTTTCTTGTATAATATTAGGCAACTCCTTGGAGAAACACGGTTGTTTATAATCGGACCGGAAGTTTTGCGCGTGTTTTTTCGACAGGGCCAGAGGGGAAATTGAATAATGGAGAGGATTAAACGGTCACTTGTCCCTATGTGAGGATCTCGTGGTCCCGTGAGTCATGAGACGCGCGTGATTTCCTATCGCGTCGGAGGAGACTGCAACGCTTCACGTGACAGGTTCGCACGTGAGTCGCAATTTCTCTATTAACGAATTTGCCCGGGCATTAGATTTCGTGATTCAACTTGATTCAACGTGAGGGTTTATTCACCGATCGCTGGGCGATTCTCTGTCTAACGAGACCACGTTCCTTTCCACCACCCTCTTCTTTCTAGCCTACAGAGAACCGTTTAATCGTCCGCTCGTTTCTTTTTCACACAAATACTTGCTTCCCTTTTTCTTTTTAAAACAAGAACAGCTACCAGAATAAGCAAGCAGTCTCGACGAATTCGATAAAAAAACAAGGAATTGCTTATGTCGCAGGTATATTTGATACGGGTGAGTAACGTGGTCCGATGTTTATTCACTTGCGCCAAGTTTACTTCACCTGTGGCGCTTTTTTACAGGGAATTCACGTAAGACTGGAAACGTAAGCATTGTGATCCAACGACGGGACACACGCTAGCATAAAATACGCGTTATGACCGGTATCGTGCAGAGGTGCAATTACAAAGATCGTAGAACGCCAATTCGACGATTCGCGATAGTCCTCCCGGAGAACGGTTATTATTTGCGAACCAGTCTCATTATTCTTACTCGGTTCGCGGTAATGTCTCGTCGATGAGACGAGTTTCTCGAACAAACAGTCTTTTGTTGTTCCTAACTCGGTTCTCGACGCTTTCACGGCCGTAATAACAGAGTGGCGATACGCGCGATCGAGACAGTCGGACCTCTGTCTAAATAAATGATATCACTTTTATTTACCTACTTTTATTTACATTTCCAACATCTCCAAGCTCTCTGTTTTTTAACGTGCAAGCTTCGCCTTTTCCACCGATGCCAGCGAAGTCGATGCTTCTAGAAAAATTCATTCTCATCCAAAAGAAAAGGAACACGTTTCGTTCGTCTTTACGAGGAAAGGTACTTTTTGTCGCGCGATTTTCTTCAAATATATGTCCTCCGGTCAGGAACAATGATAAATAGCGCGCAGAGTAGCGACAGGTAGCGTTCGCGGTGGTCGTGTCCGCGTAACAGGGTTGCTACCATAGATCGAACGTTCGATCGATTGAACAACACCGCCACGTTTAAATGTCAGCAGATTGAAACGCGTCGTCAATGATCACGCACCGCTCTATTCTAATTCGAGAGACGCTTGATCCACGATCGTTTTGTTTTCGATACGTCGACAGTATGCAGCAAACCCACCGTCTATTTCTACCCATTCACCGCGGCCAACAAGTTCGAAAAGAAGTTGAGAAAATTTCCTAGAACCTACCTTCAATCCTATCGATCCAAGTGTCAGAAAATGTCTCTCTTTTTTATCAACTATTCTTTGATCAACAATCTTCTCGTCGTTTGCATGGTCCCCTTCTCGTTTCCATCGATCGTCGGTCAAACTCGAGCTCGATTTCCCATGGTTTCAACCTATCAACCTTAAGGTAATACCGTAAATCACCGATCGGCTGTGTTCCGCCTTCTCACAAGGATGTTCCGCGACTGGATTTCGTCACGGTGCGATCTATAAATCCGCGGTCACGATCACGAACGGCGACGTGAGCGTGGCGAGATAGCACAGCGTTACACGATCCAAGTTATTTCGATTGCGATCGTGTCCTCGCCGTTCTCTCTAAACTCTTCCGCGTTAAAATCCCCCGTAAAAATGTTTGTACGTGAGCAGCGGAGACGGACACGAACCAGAGTGTAATACATGTGCTTCCGAGAGAGGCTACTACTACTACTATCGTTTCAAACAACCGTACCACCTTTAACACATACAGGACACACATGCACACGTACGCTCCGACGCGGGTTTTTTCGCACGCGGCACTGAGATGATTTTCGCCCGCGCGTTCGCATTTATAGTCGCGGGAAGCCGGCTGTTGCCTCTCTGAAAACGCCGCCTCGCGAAGAGCGCCCTTCCAGGGCCGCCTCGAGGTCTGCCGGTCTCTCTCTTTTCTTCAAACTGTCAAACTGAAATTTCAAATTCTATAGCATCAATCCTAGCATCTATCCCCCTGATTCACTCCGCTCTTTCGCCACACCGTCGCTCTTTCTCTGCCTTATCACACCTGCACGTGGGTGAGATACTGAAATATGCTCAGTAGTACCGCACTTCGTCAATGGATAACCATTTTTGTTTTTTCAACGAGATATTAATCCATAAGTATCTGTTGAGTATTAATTGTAGTAAGGCTTAGTTATCGTATGGGATTAGTTATCGGTGTATTATTAGAGTGAACTCAACGTGCAACACAGGAAGATATACGCGAAAAAGGAAGAGTATTGTTTAAGTAGAATCGATTTTCGATATTCATCGTGATTCAACCTTTTACGGGATGCTGGTTTTTCCTGATAACCACGGATAATTGCAACTTAAAGTTCGTACAATAGACAGAACAATAGCCTTCGCTTTTGCATCTGTCTTCTTGTCTATGGCCCTATCTGCCACGCACCTTTCCGAGAAGAATTTTCCATCCTCGAGGCGGACACGTTAAGGGAACATCCTGTTCGCTAAAATTCTCAAAGTGTTTCTCATCGTCTGACAATTCTACAATGAAATACACCTTCAGAAAGAGAGACACGTTTGCACGTACTGCAAACGAAGAGCGAACTGCGAGACGAAGAGAATATCTGCGACGAGAAGAAGCTTGGAATAACGATCTACAAATATTAAGCAAATATCAAGTTTCAACTTTGCGCAAAATTGTACACAACGGGGTCTTTGATAGATGGTCGAATAGGATATTCTAGCGCGGTTACTATCCACGCCGTTTGCTGGTAAAAGGTACCATTATATTATGCATTCACGACAAAAGGCACGACCTCCGTGTGGTGATTGTAAGTCTCAACGCTTGCGATAAAAAGCGACGTTAATAACAACGCGTAAGTTACAGCCTCTGTGTTCCGCGTTTGTTCCGAAGGACCGGGGACAACCAACTTCCCTCCACAAAGGAACTGTTTTAGATTCGCTCTTTGTCGATAGTCTGTTTCCTAAATCAACGAACAGTACGTACTTCTGCATGCGAGGCGACTTTCGGGACTGACTGGCTATTATTTCGCAATTATCATGCGCGATCTTGCGTGGAATGGTTCGAGATGAGAGAATTAACGGGGAACGTGCGGTCCCGAAATTCTGAATAATTCAACGCGAGAGATTTTTCCGCGTGGAATTGGAAGAATGAAAGTGTGAGTGAAATTTAGGAGGAAAAAGTGACGATAGGTTTCTTCCACTCATTTTTTTTTTTTTTTTTACCAAAATTTCGGAATACACCGTTAACAGACGTATCCTTTAGGCAGACGTGATCCTGGCGATCGTCGAAATATTAGAGTTGTACATGCAATATCGCGGTGTTTTTTGGCAGAAAGGAGAACCAAGTGGAGAATTGCAAGAGTAGAGGCGAGAAGCGTTAATATTTGTTTTCCGACAAGCGGTATTATGAAAGACATCGTCGGGGTGCAACACTCTCGATCGAGGTCTACAAGTATCTTTTTCTTTATCGAATGTGTTTCTTCGAATCACAGTCCAGCGTTATATGTTCGCCAGGACCTTCGAACTCGATTTTTGCCAAGGCAAACTCTGTTTGACCTAAAAATCATGCACCGGCTTCTCGCCAATGAACATATCGTAACTCAGATCCTTCCGAGAAGTATTATAGCAAGTGAAAAGCTCCTTTTCTCTCTCGACACCATCGGTCCGCTGTAATTCCCGAGTAGTCCACGCGTGATTCGTTCCTTTTTATTCGACCGTTCGTAAACGATACGAAAACAAACACGTGTGCAAGATTGTTGCCTTGATCGCGAAACTGTGATCGATCTATAGAGGGAAATCTCCTGCAGACAGGTTGAAAAATTCCTCGAAACGTTTTTCTCTATTTTTTTTTCATTCGTATCCTCGTGCTATTATCTCGAAACGCGTAAAGTTGTAAAATCACTCTAGCGGCAGAATTCTATCTAATTTACGAGGATCTACAATTTTAGTGAACACGTGTTGGCAAAGTCGCATCCTGTACGTATGTGTATTTCGAGCCTCCCGTTACATAAATGAATTAGAGCTATTTTTTAATCCTCGCTGATTGTGTATACACGGTTCTCCGCAGGTGGGGATAATCTCTTCCGGCTTTCAGAACGACAATGCCCAACTTAGTCGTCTCTTTCGCGCGATGTCTTCTCGAAACGAAAAAAGATGAAATATATTGGAAAGAAAGCGACGAGATAGAGGGAAGAAGGGAAAGGTGACAAGTGGACGACGACGATATGTGCAGGTTGTTCGTTAAAGTTCACGGTTAAACGAATTCGTTAATTGTCAATAATGCAACGTCAATTGGAAAAGTATTCTCGATTTAGCCTCCGGTCAATTAGTCGCGCAACATTATTACTATCACTATACGCGCCGTACACTAATCTAATTCGACTAATCTAATCTGCGAGATTAGCCGTTTATCCGCTAGGTAAAACAATCGTTCTTCTTCTATCCCGGACTAATTGAAAATTCTGCAATTATTTATCGATTACCTGTTTGTTGTTCATTTCTTACGCTTCCCTTTAAACCAGCAATTATATTTACCCATCTAACGATATTAAAACCGCCTGTTAACCGAGTGAACCGACGGTCGATTCAACAGATAGCAGGTACAACGCGATCCATTGACAACTTTGTTTCGGCGTAGCATAATCATAGAGGTATAGAAACAAGTGTGACACTAGAACTGGAAGAATACTAGAGAACGAAAGAAAATCATTGCATCAAAGCTACGACTTCTTATCAAGTTCGTCATGCTGTCGCCTAATCGACGTTTTCCGGCTGTCACGTACAAGGTTTCCTTGTCTATCGCGCGTTAGATCGATACATACACCAGGGTGTACCGTTTCCACTTGTTACACTGCGATACAGATCACAGGTATAAAATATATATTTCTGGAATGCCGCGCCGTACAAACAATATCTACCGTTTCAAGGTATCGATTGTTCACCCTTCTAAACCACGCTGGCAATAAATCCTGTTCAACAGCGGCATTGATCGTTGTATTTGATTTTCTTGAAACGATAGATCGGGATTTTTTTGCCAATTTTTCTTTCCTGTCGTACTGTACACGCGACATACCTTTCTTCTAACAGAACGATTATTCAGTTATTCGTTCTTTCATCACCGGCTACGAATCCACACAACAGCGTTCACTTTTCTCTCTCTACTGTTCGACGCATCGCGAACGATCGAGCATGCGCGCAGGATTTTCCGACTATGTAAAATATATTCATCGGCAACGATCTTGTTCGTTTAATTGAACTGTAATTCTCTGCTTGGTAAAAATGACTAATGCGAAGAATACGTTGATTTGCATTTCGCGCCATTCTAAAAACCGCTCGCTCTGAAAAATACTCATTTACATCTCGCCGACGCTGATAAATCACGTCCTCGTAAATGGACAGGGTCGTTGGAAATAGACCGCTCTCGTTTGTAACAGTTCGATGTGAAATTTATAGACACTTGATCTCGTGCCGGGTTTAACATAAAATTCGCATAAAGCGTTAATTGTAATAAGCGTAACGCAAACACTTCCGGAGCAGTTTGATCGACAAGATCCTCGATTTCTTTCGATCTTACACCTTCAAAATGTTATTCTAATAAAGTGGTTAGTGAACGAATAAAAGGTCCACTATTTTTCACTGTTATCGGCGCCTGTAGACGCTTCGAAAATTTGTTCGCTATGCTATTGGGGCCTCTTGGCGCACTTCCATGGTAACTTAAGCCTTAATTTCATCCTCTGCACTCTTCCACCTTAATTTAATAATACAAATTTGAAAACGATACAGCGAAAAGGAAAGATTGTGTGGGACATCTGCGTTAGGTACTAAAATGGTACTTAACGCAGCGAAAGGATTAAATAACTCTTCAAACGAACGACACTCGATCTTCGTGGAAAGCAATAATTATTCTCGTAAAGAATAATTCGAACTAAAACGTGGACTTTCATAAAACGAAGAGAAGGGATGATTGTATGGTTGCAAAAGAATCGAGCAGCCGATCTTTACTTTCGGCAGACACGTTTCTTCCCCTACTCTAAAGGCCTTGCCATTGATCGAGCACGATGTGAATGAACGAAAGTCCGACTGTTTTAACCAGGAAATAAGTCCAAGGACCCGTTCAGCTCAGAAACCCGCTATCTCCATGACGAATGTCTTTTATGTAAATCAAAATCGCAGTAGCCCTCCGAAGCCTTCCGTTTCCGATTACGATTGACCTTACACTGGTAACAAGATTCTTTTGCTTTTTCCTTATTGCCGTCTCTCTCTCTCTCTCTCTCTCTCTCTCTCTCTCTGTCAGTCGAAGATATATGCTCTGGTAGTTTTCTCTTATCTCGATCGAGAGCAGAATGAAACCGAAAATCGCCAACCTTTTCCGCGGTCTATACAATTCTAAACATTTTGTAACCAGTTGTCCAAGTGGAACGACGCAAATACTGTGCAATGGTGACACGTAATCGTGCGAGGATAATTAGTTTATCAAGACGAAGACGTAAGTTAGTAAAAAAAAGAAAAACTGTCAGGCTATCGTAATTAATGAGCGAGGTAGGAAAACTTGTAACACGCTCGTCGTGTGAAAAATAATTGCCACGGACAATTTACAGACATATTTGCTCTTCTTTTGTCGTCGATCGAATAAATCAACGATACTCGTCGAATTGAACGAGCGTTAGAACAATAAGAAGAAGAAAAACGACGATTATTGCTTCGATAGACGAGAAATGATCACATTACTATCACATTGGACTAATTACAGCGACGAATGCGATTGCGTTAAATATCTTTCCATCTGGTTGTATAATGATCGCCGTATCGGAGCGATCCTTTTTTTCTCTTTTTTACGCGCGACGTTTCTTTTTTTGCCACTGTCGAGATCGGTTCATCTATCGATCTATCTCTCACTCTGTTACACCCGTGTGTAATGGCAAAGGTTCGACGCGTTTACAAGGCATACAACACACTTTCGTTTCCACGGTGAACGTTACAGATCGATCGCGACAAAATAGAAACGAGAAAGAGGATGGCCGCGGATAAATCGTTGGACGCGTTTCGCGGGGTGAAACGACATCGTCGCGTAATACCGATGTAATACGAACAGAATTGAAACAATAGATCGCAATGGGATCGTAGGTCTGCCGGTCGTGCGTTCACAGTAGGCAGATCCTTGAGAGGCAAGGCATGCGTGCCGTAATACCTTTTGATTTCTGCGCGCAAAACAATCGGATAATCAGTCTGCCGCAAATCCAGCTGGCCCCTGGCGAGGGTTTCAAGAGAGGGTATAAATCGCGACGAAGCTGTTGCTGTTGAGGACGTCGATTTAATTTTCTTTCGCAACAATTCGTAATACCGTGCATTACGCGTGCACGTTGAAATTGGAGAACAGAGGACGAGCATATCTTGTTCAGCTCTTATCCGTTTTTCCTTTTCTATTATTACAGTTTGGTATTACACACAACAGTGACAAAGCAGTTTTCTTCTTCCATTTTTTGTCCCGTTTCAACGGACGTAGCCGAGAGGATGGAAAATAAAATTTGATTTAGAGAAGGTCAAGCGTAACAAAATTGTTACGCGATTAAACTGCTGTAATCATCGTAGGCTCGAATATCGAAGTTGAAAAGGTACGAAGAAAACGGACAGCGTATCGGGTTTTATTTAGTATCATTATGCAATCGCGATGCACCGGAGATAGAGAAGCGCTGTATCTATGGCAACGTTACAACAATATAACACGTAATCGCACACAATGGTTCTTTCCATTTTTTTTTTTTCTTTCAAAATGAACGGTCATTTCCTCGAGATACCGCGAACAACCACCGCCGTCGCGTTCGTAAACAATAGCTCGGCGATTTCCTGGATGAAAGTGGAACCTCGCTTCGCTTTTTCCTCTTTCTTTGCTTCCTCGCAGCGGAAGATTTCATCGAAACGACGATCCGAGGATAATTTTCTAATTCGAAGTAACCACGTTACGAACATGTTGATAAAATAGTTGGCGATAAATCGACGAGAGTGCTAAATGTCGTATCCACTGACCGAGGGAATGTGTAATCTCGCGATCGCTGATAATCCAAGTGAAACGAACCTTGCCATTTCATTCCTTTTTGTTACATATCTGTTGTTTTTTCTCTTCTTCTTCTTCTTCTGATTGGTAAAACGAAAGATATTATTCCACTGAACGTGACGATAAGCGTTAAAATAATCGTTCCATTTTCAATCGTTTCTACCAGACGCACAGATGGAATGCTCGACGAATGTTTGATAAGCTCGGATCGTGTGAGAAAATATCTGACAGGGCACCCACGAATTTCAACGAACGTATCACAGGTTTATTACGGCAGGTATTTAATTGAAAAGATATCAGCTGGTTTATTATTGCATAATTGTTATGTCACCGGCGAGTCGTGATCTGCGTGATATTAGTAACTAACTTGCAACGAGGCTTCCTCTGTTTTCTACGGTTTATTAATTCTCCGGACGAATAGGCGGAATTAATCGTCTCGAGCCGATTACCTTGGCGATCGCGCGAAAAACGACGTCGAGATGACTGGAAAGATTACTGAAAGTGCACACTTTTGCTCTCCGGTCATCCAAATTACTCGGGCATACACTTTCTAAATCTACGGAGTGGAAGAGAACTTTCCCCCGGAACTGTCCAACCGTCTAACGAAACCATAAAGATCGTTTAAAGGACGCGTGAAATCCACTTGTAGGAGGATTCACGGCGTGTTAATCTCATGAAACGCGTATTGCGTTACATCACGCAGCCGCCGCCGTTTCAAATATAATATGTGATCGTGTTGTTACACGAGCGAGCCGATAAAAAAACAAATCGCAGATTGATGCACCGCGCGAATTATCAACATCTTTCCCCCCCCCCCCCCTCCTATTCCCCCCGATAGACGATCTATCGTAACGGATAAGAGAAGTTTAATTACCCCTCCCTCTCCTAACCAGATGGAAATAACGTTGAGGTAATCGTAATCGAGAAGAGAATTCTCCACTGTTGATACAGCGAACGTTCGATGGCGTTCGGTCGAATTGCAACGATGGAAAAATTTGTACGCGATTTGACGAGAGGATGACAGAGAGAGGTAGATTTGAGATTTTCCAGGCGAGTTGGATTGTGCAGGTCGGGATTACGAGAACGAACGAATTACACAACGAGAGAGAATCGAACGTGATTGTGAAGTGTGCGTCGCGGGGGAATCAGAGGTGAAAAAAGGGAATATGTATAATATATAGCGACCGAGGAATAATTAACCCTTTGGTGAGACTTTTGGTACACTTTCCCCTTAATTCAATCCTGAAATTTTCCTTATCCTTCGAGTACTCTCACTTTAATTTAATAATAGAAATTAAAAATTGATAACAATTTTTAAACACCAAAAGGAGAGATTTTGCCGATAATCTGGCGCGCAGTGAAGGGGTTAAAGATCGATTCGACGACGAGGACGCTGTCGACGTGTAGAAATAGCGTGCACACGTGTTAATCCTCCACAGCGTCTTCTTGCCGCCGTAGAGAACGCTGAAGCATTATGCAAGATACGCGATCCAACCTTGGCAATGACCACTAACTACGAGTTGTTGCGTTGGCATCGGCGTATGTCGGCTGTGTCATTAACTTGTCGCTAGAATAATCGCACAGTCGGTAGATCGTGACAGTCGATCCACAGAGTTTCACGCAGAAATGAAAAGAGATGGATCTTGGAGAAAGAAGCATCGGTCGATAGGCGAGGAAAAATTGCTCGCACTTTATCGACGCCAGATCAATAAGTTTGTTCAATTAGCGTGACGCTTTGATTATGAGAGAATTATGCAAATGATAATAACAACCAACAATTCGAATTATCTTCCACTTGGAATGGTGGAAATGAAAATCCGGGTGTATCGATAGGGAGGAACAGCACGATTAGCATGTTTATTTAGACTCGTTGCAAGAAGCTAGTTAAGCAGCGCTACAAAAAGTATACGTTAATTGATTATATTTCTTCGACACTGATTTACCCGGATTTTTCTGATGCGACACAATTCGCCGTTGTTAATTGAAATAATTAGCGGGAAGAAAGGAAAAGAAAGTACTTTTTTTCTGCAACTTGTTAAATGTCACACGAAAACGATTTGATATTTCGTTTACAAAAATTTTCTCTAAATATTAATCGAAAGAGATACTCGAGAAATTTAGATCGCTCTAACGGTATTTAAGCCTATTGTGTAACGACTGTAATACACTTCATACGCCTGCCAAACTATACACAATATCGTTTATACGTTCGAAATAGTATGGAAAATATAGTTTTTTTCACTAAATCATCCTTCCGTATAATTTACCACTTGATAAATAAATACTTTATTGAAGTAAATTAATGCTATTCTAAAAAAATACAATTTCTAATTTAGAATTTCAACACTAGATGGCAGACAATAACGAGAGTCAAATAAAGTAACAGTAAACTGTAAATTTTTAACGATTTTTTTTTAATGTTCTATATTAAATCCAGTAATTCTATAATCTATTTTACAACGATACACATTAGTTAAAACGTAATTTGTCCACTAGCATTCTTGCTCGCTCTAGTCCAGGGCCAGAAAATGCATATCTCTTATAAGACCAGTATCTGTAGTCATTGTAGTTCTTTATACATTTCACTACTTTATGTTGTGCCAGAAATCTGGAAATAGGGGACTACAAGAAAATACATTGGTTATACGTTGAAATTTCTACTGGATATACACTTTAAAATGTTTCTCAAGCATAGCCTTACTCTATAATATTCCCACAGCTGTGGTTTATATCCTTCTGGAATTGGTTCTAAAGTTGCAGGGCCTATGAATATATTACTACAGAATATAATTAGAGCTGCAGGTATGGCACCTACGAAGAAATAAAAGTGCATCCAATCCTTAGTTTTATACCATTGCCAACGACTTGCACAAACTTCCATAACATGATGATCGGACATGCATCTTACAGTCCCTATAAAAAACGAAAACAATTTGCTATCACATATTACATTATTCTACGAAAAGAGAAGAATTGTATGCCAACTAGGCAATCATCGAGTTTTCAACAAACTCTATTACCACAGATGAACTATTAAAAACATGGACGAATATTGATTGCGTAACAAAGCACTCTCGGTTCTCGGCAATTCGTTCTGTTTATGAAATAAGTACTACTATCCTACCTTGTTGAATGTTAACTGTATTACCATTATTGTTTGGTAATAATTTTCGTAATAATCCATTTGAACGAAACAATTTCTGATTAGTTTCAAGTAAAAGCCTGCTCCAAACGGCCATATTTACTCCGTAACTGCTGGTGTACACAGAATTTATCAGCAAGTATCACGGCACAGTACATCTTTACCGACTGTACTCCAGTCTTCTTACCCCGCCAACTTTTAAATCACGTATTAAGCAAAAAAGAATTCTATCGTACACTCGCATTAATTACACTTAAGTGTACAAATATGTATCGTTATCTAGCATTATAGAAAGAACATTAACATCTCTTTATCAGAATAGTTACAACACATGAAGTTACATCGGACATCTTGTATTTCAATTGAAATTTTTAATACAGCATTTTGAAAAAAATGTAATTTATCAGAAAGTAAGTCGTGGAGAAGAAACGGGAAGGCGTTGAAAATCTGTTTTTACCGTTTCTATAATTCGGTTTAAACGAATAAAGAGAAGAAGAAGTTGGCATGGAGGAGCTTCTGCAACGGCGCGGCGCGGCAGTAGATACAAATGCACGTTCAGCGTCGATCAAGTTGGGTTAAGTAATTAATTGAACTCGAGAAATAATTCTAAATTACAAACACTCGTGAATCCTCGTGACCGCGTACGAAAATGATAAATGACAGTGATAATTAATTATCAGAAACGGAAAAAACAATATTTCCTCGTAGCCCAGATATTTTTACAAATTTCCATTTCTCCTATTCCAAAGTGAGATACGTTCGTTGTAACGTTCGTAACCCTATAATAACGTCACTCTTAGGAGCAAGTATTACATTATACGTATATCCAATATCTGAAATGACGTTCGTCGAACAGTTAACGGGACAATATTAATCTCAGATTTTATTCGGATTAATGAAATACGCCGATCGTGTGGAAAATATAACACGATCACGCGTCTCCGGCAATCTTAATCGCTATACGTGCACGGATATCCATTGGAATAAAGAGTGGGGCGGATTAATAACTCGTGTTAACTCGTTGCGAAATATGTCCCTTTTAACGTATAAAACTAACAAATCACGTCTATACGTGTGATATAACATTTGCCGATCTGTCTTGCGATTGTGAAGAACTGTCGGGAAATGTAGTTTCAAGTGCTGTTTCATTCAGTGATAAGTGAATGGATTAAAGATAACGGAAGTACCGACAGCCAGACAGTTCACACGAAATATGTATATAGATTGTCACAGTGACGCAGTTAGCGTTCAATCGTATCGTTAGGGGAAGCCGAGTCGAACGGATAAAAATATTTTTCTTCCAGATTCGATCACATTAATTACGTTCAATTTACTTTTCTTTTCTTTTCCTTTCACGAATCTGACCTACTTCACTTTTGGTTACACTATATACGTATAGCAAAGCCACAGCCCGTTTAATCGTGATTATGTCACACGGTAGATCTTAAATAGGTTTTTCAAATGCGTCGCCAGGTAGAAAATCACCTTTCAAAAAGCGTCGCAAATATTTTCAACAAGGTTACACAGCTGTCAGGATGTATATATTATTTTGTCCGGCCATTGTTCTACGGAGTTATTGCAAATCATTTTTCCAATTTTTTTTTCTTCAAACATCTCTGGAAACATTTCTATTTTCGACGCGCCACTGGATCGTTAAACACGATACACTTACGTTGAATTTCTTAACGAGCCACATTATCTCTCTATTTTGCTTGGAAAAAATAAATTATCATTTAATAACTATTATTCAGACACAAGGAATATTCGAATTTTTATCTTACCCCCGGAATCGCGATATTATCTCGCAGAAGAGCCTCTCCTGCGTATCGATATTATTGTCCGGTTGATAAAAAAGTTAGAAGAGTAATCGATAGGATTGTCGCAATCGATTCTCGATTACAGAGGATGAAACGAAAGAAGAAAGCCACCGTACCGATTAGATCTCGTGGAAAATTTAAAGCAACTTTTCCCCCTTGCGATTATTCTTGTCCAACGTTTCGGATGTTCACGCAGAGAGATACATCTACCGATTCCATCGACAAGCTGACCCTGAGGAAATAGGTTAAAGACCCGCGAGCCATTCCCCCGTCTTATGTCTTTCGAGTTGTTTCGTGACGCTTCGCGTGCGTGCGCGTGTGTACACCGCCCCTTCTCTATGCAGCTTCACAAGGATAGACAACACCTCCTATGCAGAATTTCTGTATACAGTGCACCATACGAGCAGCAACCTCTTTCGCGTGTCCACGTGATTCACATGCCTCCGTTCTCGTCGCTGTTTTCGTAATACACGCTCCCGTACACGTGAACTCTTACGTCCGACATTTCTCCTCCAGTGAATATCTCCGATAGTAAATATCGCTTCTGTCTATTCCCCTAAATTGTTTCTTTCGACGTTTCGCAAAATTGGACCGAGTCCAATTAGTCTAAAAAAAAAAAAAAAGATTCGGACGGTATTTCGGTAATTATAGAATTCCACGTTGAATAAAGAACGTCTAGGGTGACGAGGACGGGAAGTGCCCATCGAGTATAGTTAACGTTTCAAGTGAGAACCGATCATCGTTCCACGAGTGTCTCATATCTGATTGTTCTGTCCTGTGCAGCTTTCATTCTATACGCGTGATAGCAACCCTTAAATTGGTCGCTTTGTCGCACACAATACCACCGACACAGAGAACCAGGCGAGTCGCCGAGAGGAGACGATCGACCGGCTGGCCAGGCCAGCCAGAGTCTGCTCTCTAACGAGCTTTAGTCGCGTACCGGCCACCGCGCACTGCACGTCGCGAGGCGTTCGTAGTCGGACGAGCGAGGCTCCTGGCTGCTCCTTTCAATTGACAGACGCAGAGAAAGAGAGTGAGAGGATCAACAGAGACGAGGATAAAACTATCGGAAGAAGAGGTGTTTTTCGTTTGAAATTTTTCCAAATTTCCATTTCGTATATACTTGATCGATCGGGGTGGTCTCTTTTCCTCGAGACTTTCAGGGTTAGCAAAATAGAAGAAGAAGGAGAAGAAAGTTGATACTAGGAAGGTGAGTCCTGGACTATTTAAACGTACTATTCGCGAGTATGCATGTATATATCTACAAAGTGTTTATACCGGTGTACACATAGTGAAGAAATTCCTCTTGGAATCGACTTGTTAGAGATGGACGATAATAGACGGACGCATACGCAGGCACGCAGCCAGCCACGGTGGTGCCGTTGACTTTTCGTCGATCGATCCTTCTGGCGTCTCGTTAATTCCTGGATACACGATTCCCCGTTGAAACGTTTCTTTCTCTCTCCCTCGAAATAGGGACTACACGGGAGTCACTCGTCGCGTCTGCTCCTGGTATCTCGTGTTGCCCCAGTTTCCAACTCGCAGAGACACGGTGAATCGTACTTTTAAACGGAGCGAAGAACCGCTTTCGAGAACAATCTTCGTCGGAGGTTCAAGGAAACACACGTTTACCACCTCTGTATGTACCTACAGTACGTGTTATGAACATTTCGCCAAGCAGGGACAGTGCCTCGAAAATAGACACTTCGTGGCAGTGACCTACACCACTGTTCCAATGCTAGAATCGTATCGGGACGATAGAAATCTACGAATAAATCGTATCTTGGTTCGAACGAATCGTTCAGAAATTTCGTACGTACGACACATTAACTCTCCTAGGGTCTTCCTCTGTTTTCTTCCCAAATCGCGACAACGAACGGTGTTTGTATGATTATACGGCAGGTAAAGGTATCCGAGACTGGCAACGGCTGATTTAATCACGTAAATGACGTAATATCATCCAAGCCGCACCTGTGATCTCTATGCACGTTTTACTTTGCCTAATGCCGGTCGGTTTTTGCCGAACCTTTGACCCGATTCGTCGTGTACAATACCCTCGTCGTTTTGTCGTTCGGAGTAGATAAAAAAAACAAAAAAAAACAAAAACAAAAGAGAGAGAGAAGTGTGTATAGCGTGACAAAATGCTCGGCTGGAAGTGAGTATGCGAAATTGAGGAAAATTGGACTTCAGTCGAACCCTGGTTAATGTTGTACCGCGCGAAACAGGCGGAATAAGTTTTTCCCGTTTTATCGCTAATTCGTAACGATCGATCGATAATTTTTACACGTGCAGTCTTCGACACGTGATTATCTTCTATCTGACGATAAAGAGCCTCGTAAAATTAATCTAATTTAATGTCTTATTTAATCTAAACTAATCGCTGGTAATTAATACAAGTGTATCGGAAACATCGTTCACACGTCGAACCGATTAAACGAAATATTCGTAACGGAGAGATTGTAACCATCTTCGATCGCTATTTCCTATCTGTTCTTAATTATAAATCACGTGACAGGGCAACTGGCACGTGAGTCGCTTATGCAACACGGCGCAAAGTCCCTGTCCATTGTGATTCACTATCGAACGATCAACAGGAATCGTATCTCCTTTAAGGCTCCCGATCCTGATGCACGATTTCTAGATTTCAGAGAAGAGAAAAAAAAGAGATTACCCCGCTTCTTCTCTTTGCGTTAATCGAGAGAAATTCTGGTTGCGTGCAATCCTTCCAATCCGAATCTTCCACGAAACCGAGCCGTGATTATTAAAGGGATGGTGTAAGAGAGAGAGAGAGAGAGAGAGAAACGTTTCGTATAGATCACAAGATAGTGGTAGATTATTAATCGTCGGTAGATCTGGTGTTAAGTGGATAGTTGACACGAAGCAACGATCGTTTCTATAAAGAGGCATTTTGTGGGGGTAGCCGTTGGCTGGTGGAAACTTTTCGAAAGAAAAGCGTGTTTCGCTCGCGAGAGCCAGTGTGTGTGCATGTTCTGGAGATGCATCTCTCTCTCTCTCTCTCTTGTTTAACGTAGAAAGTTCGTGTCCTACGACAAAGTGGTAGTTTCGACCACGAAAATTACCGTATCATTAGCTTCGGTATTCCACAATCTCCTTCGAGATACGTACAGACTGTGTGCACGTTCGTGACCATTATACACGAGAGGAGAATGATGCAAGTTAACGAACGTCTGTTTCTCGTAACTGTTCCGATTTTCACTGATACTTTACACGAGGATTTTCCTCTTTTCTCCCTTTTCAGAGTGTATTAAGATGGTGACCAAGTGCGACGTTCTCGTTCTGAGTTGACGAGGGTTCCCCTTAGGAGAGGTCAAATTGTCTAAACGCGTTCACTGAAGAAAGGGGAGGAGCAGCGAAAACACGTAGCAGACGTATCACTAAGGAGCCTGAAAGCCAGTCATGGATCCTTATTCGTTAAGGTTAGTGTCGCTTAAACGGAACACCGTGTAAATACACCGCTTGTAAATGCGATTCAAAGGGACGTTTACTAACGTAGAGGAGATTCAAAAGTGGAGAAGAAAAGAAGTCGGGACACCCGTCTAGCGTCTGTGTAATAAATGCTCAAGCAAGCAACGGTCGTTCGATTTGGAAATTATCACCGGTTAAACGATACCGACTGATTTCGTATTACGCCGACGAGGTGAAACGTGCAAGGGAGAAAAGTGTTTCTGCCAGTCGGAGCAGATGGTAGTTTTGGGTGAAAATAGATCGATTCACGACTTACCTTTGAGATCCAACGCAGGTACGATCCTCGGTTGAGCTGTCTACCCGAAGATTTATCCTTGTCCCTTTGTCCGTGTGATTTCGGATGACACAGAGAGATCCAGCTTTCGTCTTCCCTTCCCGTATTCATTGTGCGTTCTTTCTGTGCGGCAAAAACAGAAAAAACGAGAGTAATCGTGTCGCGAGGAAAAAGGAAAAGAAATATTCAGTTGGAAAACAGTTGGCATTAGAACGCGCATATTCGATAGTTCATTTTCGTGTAACGATAAGTTTTAATTATTCTTTATCGAACCGTAATTTGAACCTTCATCGTTGACATACGAGGCAAGCCATGGCTATTGTTCCCACTTTGAAAAGTGGTTCTCAAAACTATGCGTTTAGTTGACATCGTAGATCGCGATACGAGTTTCTCTGTATTTCATAACATTAAGCAAGGGTGATTGAGAATTCAGCAACGAATGACGACACCATCTTTCGAAGCTACGTTATTGTGATTCCCCGGCCGTCTTCGAGAGAGAGAGAGAGAAAGAGAGGGAGAGAGAGACAAAGATAGAGGGAGAGAGTGGAAACTGTTTTCATCGTTCGACTACGCAGCGGTTTGATGTACATAGATTTTGGAAAGCGACCTTCGAGAGATTCGCGATTCTATCGACGATCGAGGCCCTGTACTTTTATATTAATCACATCAAGGAGGCAATGTTAAAACGAAGAGTATATGGCTAAGGAAACCGGTATCGGGACAAAGGGAGCATAATAAAATTTCGATGGAGTCGCTCGATCGATTTTTTCCTTCTAGAAAGAGAAGCTCGGGTAAAAACACGTGGTTCGCTGACGGGGGAATAACAGGAAGACTGATTCCCCAGAGAACCAGTTTTGCCAGCGTAAATCGACCATGCTCCTGTTTTCGACCAAGTCCTACGGTTCTTTAAATCCTCTCACATCCTCCTATCTCTCTCGCGTTGAATTACCTTCGTTCTATCATAACACCAGGCTGTAATATCGTCGAATTTCGACGTATCAGCGAAAGTTAATTCTTCTTTCGAATCGAAACGTGGGGAATTAAAATAATAATTTTAGACGTGAGTCAATTCGCAGTTACGTATACACATACGAAAGAACTTTGACGGACACGGTTTTCATTTCGGAAATTAACCTCTGACCCCTGTACGTCTCTCTTCTCTTAATACATTTACTTAATCCCTGGTGGGAATACGCGTTACATAAACGTGGCAGTATCGTGGCAAAAGGCGTAAACACGAGTTCATATTGTAAAAAGATAAACATCGTTACACTCTGATGAAATTACCATGATTGAAAGGGCAATCTATCATGTTGGACGCCTTAATTGAAATTGCCAAGTGAAGAGCCGTTTATTTCGATAGCGATGTAAGTCCATCTTCCTAAATATTGAGATATTTAAGAGTTTTAATCGACTCGAAAATATTAACGATCACCAGTAGTCTCACCTTATGTTTTTTCCGGTGACAAATATTTCAACTGTTGAAGCATATAAAATATATCGGAAGAAACATTTTTCAAAATCAAACGAAATGAAATTTTCAACAGCGTGACTTAAATCATATTTAAAATAAAATGTATAATATGTTAAAAATAAAAAAAATATTCGTGGTTTTGAATTTATCAATTGAGAAAGGTTCGTGAAATAATTGTGATGCACGGTACGAGGCAATAAATCACTCGTATCTTCGTATTTAGCTGACGTTACGGGTGTACAAGTTTTGTACAGAGGTGATAATCACGTTTTCAAAATGCTTCGGTCTATCGTGGTAAGATTTAACGACATGTTTTATGATCTTTTTAAGAATGGACTCACACCGCTGAGGAAATAAACGGCTCGTATGTCTGCGAAGGTCCGTCGAAGGGAGAGGTGAAACGAAACGAACCCGGTTGCATTCTTCTGCCGCGATATAGGAAATACACGTAGTATTACCGGTAGCTGTTCCACTTCTACGTCCATTTACAATCGGCCAGTGAATAGGTCAATTACTGTTACCGTGATACTAGGATGAATAAAATAAGACACGAGGATCGAGCGAGTTGGTTCGTGATCGGAAAGCGATCGATCACGAATGCGAGCGTGATCGGGAACGGTAATCAAAATTCGCAATGTTGTACTTGGAAATGCTTTTTTCCCCGTTTTATCTTATCACGGTAACTCAGTCGCGTCACCTATTATGCGTCACCTTAACAAAGAGTTCTACGATCGAAATCGTATTTTGTATTCAAATTCGATCTCTTTCTCTTCGAAACGTTATCGCGATCGATGTAACAATAATCGCGATAACAGATTGATTCATTTCGGAGAACGAAGCGTAGGGAAGTAAGAAAGTTGTAGATTGACGCCATTCGATAATCATCGAGTGTCTCGATTAGGTCGATAAACGAACTCTAAGTTAGAAAAATAAGAAACGATCGTTCCTTTTGAAATTTTCCTCGAAACAATCTTACGCTCGGCACGTTTCGTTTAAACTCGAAATTTGTCCTGTGTGTTACACATTCCAAGTCCAAGTCATAAGTAGCTTCGCTTATTCTCACCAAGGAAGATAATCAATTCGAAAAATAAAAGACGATCGTTCCTTTTGAAACTTTCCTCGAAACGATCTCACGCTCCGAACGTTTTCGTTTAAACTCGAAATTCGCCAGGTGTGCGCGACGCGTGTTACGTGTTACAAGTCCAAGTCATATTTGCCGCTTCGTTTCACGCCTCAACAGGGCATATAATAAGCTGAAAGATGCCAACGTTAAATGTATACGTATATACGCTTAACTGGCATTTCTATTCTTAGAGAATGTTTAATATCGTTTGAACAAGTTCCTTTTTTCCCGCTGGTCTGTCTCTCTGTTCACGTGTCGAAGTGACATTGTACCAGATGCAAGTCGCGTAAGAATTGATATCGGTGGTGATCATAAATGAGTTACGATAACGAGCGATATTTTATATTTGCGAACGGATCTCGCTCGTTGGCCAACTTGAAAACGCACGGATACCGCAATTAGTCTCTTCGTGTTTGACGTATTCGATGCACGACACTCCTAGCATATACGCGCAGTACGTATAGTTTCATTGATAATGCATACCGTCGTTTTAATTCCTTTCTGTGTCAGTTATTCGCACATTTCCATAACTATGACGTACGAACACACTATGTCTCTAGGCGAGAAATTTTTCTTCTTCTTTTCTCTCGCTCACTCGAAAGAATACACCTGGTCGACGATCATTCAATTTAGATAAATTATTATTAGAGTGTCGGCATATGATGCTCGGGTGTTACTTTGACTGACTGCCGATTGGCTACGTGCGTAAAGATGCTTTCGAAAGCATCCTCGTCGAGGCAGAGATCGATAGCGGAGAATTTCATTAATTCGTACGGACGATACTTCCAATTGACATCGTTTCCTTTTTTTAATCGATCAACTCAACGTCGGAGAAGAAGAAAAACGAAGAACGATCGGACTCGTTGCACAATGTATACGCGTTTTTGTGTGTAATCGTAGGTACTCTACCATGGAACCAGGAAATTACATAATTTCTTAACATGGCGATCAACCGCGGGGAAAATTAATGGTAACACTTTGCGCTGGTAGTAAACGGATTGAATTGAAACGAATCGGTAGGCATTGTGTAATAGAAACTGTAACCGCGATGTACCAACCATCTCTCGTTATTTTATCAGCGAAGCCAGTTACTCGGACCAAGTCGACGACACGCGAAATCCACGAATTAACGCGCGTTAATTCTTTGCCCGTTTTAATTAAGTCGAGTATAATTCAGCTTAGAGTCGAGACACGCGAATCCGACAACAGTGCGCAACACGATGTCTTCTGTGTCGTTGCCCTTACAGAGAATTGGAATATTCATAAGGATCGTATAAATAACGATATGCTACTTAAGGTAGTACGAAACGATCGGTCATTAAACGTGTCTGTTCGGTTTAAACGGTTCTCGAACGGTTTTCCAGTCTTCTTCTGCCTGTCATCGGTCGACTTAAGTTGGGTAGTATCGACATGTCGCAATAAATCGCCAGCTGCTATAAATCTATTCGCAATTACCGGACCAGACGTAAACATCATGCGTGCCCGATAAACTGATTCTCGTGATGTCATTCATGTTACGAAAGAGAATCGTCTCTTGGAAATTATATAGTTCTGACATTGTCGACAATTCGACAGAACACACGCGGCTTATACTAACCGGCTTACGTAACCACGGGGAAAAATGTTTTGTCATAATTGCAAATCGTGTGTCACGTGTACTGCCAATATGATCTCTTCTCTACACGGCAACCTTCGGATTCACGAGGAAACAAAGATGGAAGGTGGTATGCGTGTGTGTGATTTCACAAATATTTATAGATCACACGGAAATTTAATAAGGAGAAAAAAGAAGAAGCAAAGATGAGAACGTAGCGTCATAGGTATGGATTCTTTGTTATTTGTTTCAGTGTGGAGCGCGAGGCGTCGAAGAACATCGAGGAGAATGAAAGAGAATGCTTCAAAGATGCGATCGTTTCGAGCAGAAGCCTCAACAAAGGCTTCGTCGAGCCGACCACCATTAGAAATGCCATACCCGAGGTATAAACTGATCAACGATGGAATATTTTTCGCGTGGAAAAAAAAGTATCTCGAGTGAATAAAATATCTAACCGAATCTGCCCTTAGATCGCCTCCTGTATCATTAGCGCAACCTTCCATATTACGGTAGGGCTAGCCATGGCGTACTCCGCCATTCTTATTCCTCATCTCGAGGCTGAGGACGCGGAACTACACGCGACACAAGAACAGACTTCCTGGATCGGTGAGTAACTCTCCTTTACTTGTAACTCATTTTACATTCGCACATCTAGTTGAGATAAAAATATACGAAAAGATAGGATCGTTGCGCATAGTAAAACGAGGCTAACGTCTATAACAGAATTCCAGTCAATGAAACGGATAATTAACGCGTTTTACGAGCTTTAAACGCTCTTACAGAATATTATAGGTTTAACGCTTAATTTGCATAAACGATACTAACGACTTCTTCCGACGATCTTTACAGCTTCTTTAAATCTAACGAGAAACGAATTAATTTTCAGCGAGTGTGGTGGTAGTATGCGCTCCTTTGGGCTCTGTTTTGGGTGGATTTCTCATGGAGATAGTTGGAAGATTGCGGACACTTCAAATTGGTTCTATTCCCTTCATGGCAGGGTGGATCCTCATAGCAACCTCGACCAACATCTCGATGCTTTTAGGTGGTCGATTGTTGTGTGGTTTAGCCACAGCTCTGGCTACCTCGCCAGCAATCGTTTACATCACCGAGGTCGCGAGACCAGAACTCAGAGGATCTATGATATCTTTCGGTCCAACATTGGCCTCGTTCGGTATGGTTCTTTCGTATTTGAAGGGTGCGTATCTTTCGTGGAGACTGGTCGCCTGGTTTGGTATCATTTACGCCGCTGTCCCGGTGGTATTGGTGCAACTGTTCGTCCCAGAATCGCCTGTATGGCTCGTTTCTAAGGGACGACTGGACGAGGCGAAGAAATCGTTGGAATGGTAAGGAATTCCTCTTGTAGATTGAAATTCCTCAAAGTTTTCACGCTGTGCGAGTTTTCATTCACCGATGGCTAAATGAAAAAAAAGAAATAAAAGTGTCCTTTGCAACGAAAAGTAGAAAACAGATTTCACCGAGAGCGAGGAAAGTAAAACGCTTTAACGATTGCAGGCTGTATAAGTATGAGGCAAAACAGGGGAAAGTGAGTGCCGCGGAGGCGCAATATACCACGATCGTAAAGGAGAACGAGATCAAATTGAGCGAGCGTAGAAATAGCAAACACGGCGGAGTGTCTGCCAAACTGAGGGCATTCTTGAAGCCCACTGGATGGAAACCTATAACGATACTCATACTTTTCTTCTTCTTCCAACAATTCTCAGGCATCTACATCACTCTGTTCTACGCAGTCACGTGGTTCCAAGTAAGTGACGAATAAATTGAAAAAAAGTGTCACTTGTGCGCGTGTGTGTCTGTCTGTCTGCTCATCGTTCAAGACATGTATCTCGAATAATTGCTGTCACGATACAGGAAGTAGGCTCAGGCGTGGACGAGTATGTAGCCTCGATTCTAGTCGGTGTAACACGTTTTCTGTGTTCGATGGTGAACACTTGGCTGCTGAGGCGGTACAAGAGACGGCCACTTTGTATAGTCTCTTCTGTGGGAATGGCACTGTGCATGATCGTTTCCGGTTACTACACGTACCTCATCAAGAACGGTGATCGTTCCGGATACTGGGTATGCATACGAAACTAGCTGATATTTCTCTCACCGTTAAATTCGTCCAAACCAATTGTCTCTTCTTCCATCCGTGTATCAGGTTCCTGTTCTCTGTCTCTTGCTCTACGTTTGCACGTCTATGATTGGTATGCTGACCATCCCTTGGACCATGACTGCTGAACTGTTTCCAACTGAAATTCGAGGAATAGCACATTCTATCAGCTACTCTATAGCCAACTTGATCATGTTCTCAGCTTTGCAAAGTTACAGAAGTTTACAAGCTTTCCTCGGAGGTACGTTTATCTCCGAATTATTTCTCGATACGCGTGTAGCAATATCGTCGTCACACGTACCTTTTCCATCTTTTCCACAGGATCCTATGCAGTGCAATGGTTCTTCGCGGGTGTTTCTTTAGCAGCCACAGCGTTCGTATGGTTGTTGCTTCCGGAGACCCACGGGAAGAAGCTTTCTGAAATCGAGCAGTATTTCCAGAATAATTTCTTAGCTTGCGGCGCCGAATCGAAGGCGAAGAAACGGCGTGCACAGAGGAGGAAACAGCGTATCGAGAAATCGTCTGCTACGGAGCCGTTGAATCCGAAGACCGTGCAAAACGTG
>NW_017100187.1:2240591-2266809 GCF_001263275.1 Habropoda laboriosa | reverse complement strand
GTAACAAACGGAGGGGAAACCCTGGCTTAGAGTTGTGTATGTATAATCCTCTCTATGCATAACACACCGATCCGGATGGGTACTTTATCGTCGTTAACGATCTACAAGGCGGCATATTTCGGCATAAGTGTGCTACGGGTGCATTATCACGAAAAGCTGTACAGCTTCGTAATCTTATCAGTTAATCGCGAATAAAGCACACGAGCTGAAGTAACAATGAAAAGGGAGAGGGGGGGGGGGGGAAGAAAAAACGACGAGGAGGAGGAGAGAAACGCCAAATAGAAATGTTACAAAGTATGTTGCTGCAATTAAGTGGATCCTCGGTGTTTTATGACATATTGAATGATACGCGACGAAGTTTGTTGATAAACCTAAGTATCCTCGTTTAATGTTAATGCGAGGAAAATTTTAAAACAAATTTTCGTGAGAATGATAGAATGGGGAGGTTGGTGAATCGACGACGATGGATTCCTACATTCGTCGCCGGTTTACTTTATCTCTTGCGATAACGAAGCCAGACCGGAGAGGTGGGCGCTTGCACGTGTGAATTCGCGATTACGTTACACATGTGCGTTACGCAGCCGGAGATCGATAATACGCACGACATGCGCTTAGAACGTGACGGGAATTCCTACCAAAAAAAAGAAAAAGAAAAAAAAGAAAAAAAAATTGCTAGCGAGAACGACTCTACACGCGAGACACAAAACAGTATTACACGTTGATCTGATACAGCCCTTCGTATATTGTATACATATATATAAATGTATATCATGTATATACGGATGGCCGTAACGGAAGACGATAAGAGGTTCTTCGTTGGAAACAAACGTTGATTACGCGCCTAAGATTTCCTTTTTTCTTAACAGTACTTAGTACACACATCGTTTCCTGAAACATCGAACAGGATGTTTCTCAACTAGAAGTACAAACTCGTCCGTTTGATGAAGGTCGTTCGAAGAAACGCGATAGCCTTACTAAACCTAGACGAATGAACTCTAAACGTTGTTGATATATATACGAGAAGAAAAGAATTAATAATTTACTATGCTTATTGCGACATTTTCGTTTTTGTCTTCTTTTTCTCTCTCTCTCTCTCTCTCTCTCTCTTTCTCTCTGTTTTCAGTGACCTTTGATTAACCTGTCGAGTTTCTACGAATAATTCAACAATGGATATAGCCTGTATATATACCGTTTGCCGTATTTTTCTGGCAAGCCTATAGCATTCCTTTTTTGGAACACCACTCTTGAAACAACGTCGCTGTGATTTACCAATATTTACAAAGAAATAAAGAAAGAAAGACAAAACCCGCGCAACGATAGAGAAAGTGGGAAATGTAGAAACCTGTTTTGCCTGCGGAGCGTATCAATTCGAATGTGTGAATACGTAGTATCGAGGCGCAGGCGCTGCGCTACGTAAAACTATCATCACCATCTGTCGATTCGTTTGGAACTTACGGACTTGCTCTTCTTTTTAATGGCGCCCATTTCACTTAAAAAAAAAAAAGAAAAAGAAACAAAAGAATACTTAATATATGTATACATTACGATCGTCACCTTTTTTTCTACGATCTTTTTGGTCACGTTTAATGTCCCCGCTGATGTGCAGATACGTTTTCTCTTTTTCTACGATACATCTTTATACCGAATCGCGTATTCCCTGTACACCAATGGCCTACTTGATGAGAATCATTAACCAAAAACGCACAATCGTACTTTTTTACAGGTTTATGAACAGTCGTCAGTATGCTGCGGATATTCTATCGCTGACTAATTGAACGTACTTTTTATTAGATGTGATAGTCGTAATCAGTGGACCAGATTGTACGTCCAGCGTATCTTAAAAAAAGTCTCGGGTGGATGTTCGATAAAAACCACAGGGAATTTAGGGAAGTAATTTCGGTTGATTTTTATCGAACTTCAGCTTGTCCGTAAATTGTTAGGAAAGTAAAATATATGTGTATATATATATATACATATAAGTAGATATATTACAGTACAGATGTAACCAAATTCTCGATGATTGTGGATTACTACCAGAAAGAAAAATGAGCTTACTGATTAATCGTTTAAAGCATATTGTATCGTGTGCTAGTTTCATTTAGGAAAATTCTTCAGAAAGATAAATATGTATGCGTCGAGATTTTTGGTTTGACAAGTGCCTTTCTTTTTTGTCGACTGTTTGATCATCTCTTTTGTAATATAAGTGTGCATGAATGTGCGAGCAGAGTAAAGTTACGCCAGTACACACGGATATACTTTGTATCGTACTATGCAGCATACTTGTATTTCTCAATTATACATGTATGTATACATACATATACACCTACACTATATGCGTATACGTACCATTGTAAAATTTCATAAAATGTTTCTAATAAAATCGTATTTTTGGAAACCACAAAGAATTTTCTCATTTGTATCTCTTGATCGATAACGAGAGATAAAACAGGAATGAAAATTGAAATTATTACTCACCGGTCGGAATATCGTCTGGATTGATAGGTCTACGATGGATATGGGTCAATTTTGGATAAGGTTGGATAATCATTGTGTTTTCTGAAACAAAATTTCGACATTCTTATTGCACATGTCCTGCATGCATCGTATCGATATTCCTCTCTTGAAATGCATACATGTTATTGCAAGTATTTCTTAATTATCTTGCAATTACTCACTTCTAATTGGCATTTCTGATGTTATTTGCATCCTTATTATAATAATCACTAATTAAAACACAATTTATTGCACACTTTCCGAGGAACTGTTAACACCGACGCGAATAAAAAAATGACTGACGAAGTTTCAGAGGTATTATGAATAGTGGACGCTGATTGGTCAACGTTAATTTTACGCGCGCAAATAATTATATTTATCGATAACTTATAAATCGTTATGATAAATCTTATTAGTCTATAAAAAATTCCACAAATTTATAAAATATTTTTAAAAATATTTATTAAAACAATCTTTGGAGCAATAATGAGATATTCGAGAAATTAAAAGAACTGAAATGAGATTCGAGATGGTATATACTTCAACTGACCTATATCGATATCATGCGATATTTATGGCAGTAAAAGGAGGAATTCAAATTCAAATTGTTTGAAAGTATACGACAATTGGCTTTATTTCGACGCGAATTCGTCAATTAACGAATGAAAATTAAATATGAGATTTAATTACATGAGTTTCGTAAATGTACGCAAACGTACATAGGATTATAGAGTTGACATTTAACGATAAAATGTAGCCAGGCAAAAGTATCGCAACGTAAGTAAAGTTATACTTTTTTACGACTTTTTGCTGCAGTATTGCTTATTAATTCTGTCAATCCCGATCTGTTGGAGTATTATGCATAATCGACGTGGTGCGTTTCGTCAAAGAATATCAGGGATTTTTTTTAATAATTTAAGAGAAAAAAAACAAAGTACAAAAAGATTAAACTACACGCTCAACACGGGACTAGAAATATTTTCAAGTTTCGTTTATTGACAGACATATGAAGCAATCGACTATTCAATCATTCGCATATAAAATATATTCTCTAATACTAGTAAGATTAGCGTATTAAATCTATCGGCGATTAAAACAACTTTTTTCTTTTATACTTTTTTTTTTTTCAACGATTTCCTTTACGCGGGAAACCATAAGAAAAACTCACGATCGGGGGAGATTTCATGGAATAAGAAGTACATCTGTGCGTGCGTAGAAGAGTACCAAATGAAACGCGTTAACAGAATTAATAGTCATGTCTGCGGTGCAAAAGTTTATCCTATTTTCATTTGGTCGCACTCACGAACGAATATCGTACAAAGCGAAGAATCGGGCACAAATTGGCGTGCAATAATGATAATACCAAATATCGAAACAGACCCTCCTTTTACACAGTCGAAACAGGAAAGAATTCTTACAATTTCCTTTCCTTAAAACGCCAATCCAATTATCGACACAATGTGGTTCCATACAGAAGAGCATATATTCTTTTTACATCGCAACGATTTCACACGACAAACATGCCTGTGCTTCGTCGTTTTCGTTTAATCGTTTGCAACGATTAAAGTATACCTCACTTTGTAACATGTACAAAGTTGAGACGCGTTTTTTTTTTTTCATTTTTTCAATTACAAGGAATCATGCTTGCTCCTGCGTTTCTGTTTCTCCTTTCCATCACAATAAACGAAAAGCAAAAGTATATACTGCCGATGTAATGAACGATTCATACGCATGTAATAATGCAAATAGAGTGTGTGGCAAGGTTCTCGATAATATGCCATAATATATTCATACCTACGTATCATACACGCATTAGTAAATATAATATAAATCCTGTTGTCAATAATAATGCTCAAAAACTTAACAAAACAAGCTTTCCTCATTTTTTTTTCTTCTTCGTTATAAACGATCGCGACACTACACAGAGTCCAGCAGTGCCAAGGTCCACATTTTCTCAGCACGACCAACGCTGCAGGCAGTGACGGTGAGCTACCTAATCCATATTTTAATATTACATTAGGTTCTATATTATTTAATAATATGTATATATATACACGATCCGCACACACCAGGTCAAAACTCTAAATCGTTTGCTTTTCTTTAAATAAGATGACAATGACGTACGAATTACGAAAATAATATCAATGAACGTAACGTTGAAAGGTTTATGTTGAACAAATTACTATAATCACACTAAATCCTACGTATCTCCTTTCCCCCTTTTCTTCACTCGAGAATCCCATCCAAGGGGATATTGGTAAAACATCGTAGCGATTCTCTTCATGAACGAAAATAACTATTCATCTTGCCTGTAATCAAACAGCAATCGGTGAAAACGATTCGCGTCCATACAATTCGTGATATTTTTCTTTCGACACCGCAATTTATGAAAATAGACGTGATACACTCTTAGACAATGTCGGATGATACATGTGTCAATCCACGAAGGACTTGAGTTCTTCGCATTCTACGACAAAGTAGCAAAATGAACACGAAGAAGGTAGCAGATAATCTGATTTTTTTTCTTTTTTAGCTGCATCGTAATAACGAATGAGAAACTTTTATGTTAAAGTTCGATCACTGTCCATTTTTACGCAACATCGGCAAGGAGCTCTCTAACTATTTGCAGATTACAATCGCTACAACGATAGCTTTTCCTTTTTTTTTTGTTTTTTTACAAGACGATAAAAGACGATCCCTGAACAAATCTCGTCCTGACGACGCCAAAGGCACCAAGTAAAAGAAATAGCCTGACACTAGAAATGTTCATATCCAATTGCTTTTATGGCATACACCAACTGATACCATTTTTTTTCCCCTTTCCTTTTTCTTTTTGGCACTGTTTGGCCACCTATTAGAATTGTAACACATGTTTTATCGTATGAAGTCAGGTGAGACATCTGCGTCTTTAATCTCTAGAACATTTATGCGTGAACTTAATTTATGCGTAATACTCGTCTTGAAAAGAAGAACATGGTCAAATTTTGTACGTAACATATTTTTTCCTTTTCCATTTTTTTGTAATACTTCGATGATTCTCACTTTGAAATGCGATCAAGAAAATTATTCTGCTATTTCCAACCTACTAGTAAGAAAAGACGACGGGTGATCTCTCTATATATTTATACATAATTTTATATCCTTATATAGTAAAACAGAAACGACAATGGCACAGAATGTTACTAAACTTCGTTATGTTAGCTTTGATTTAGCATTCGTTTAATTATTGGCAACGTGACGAATAATTTAAATATTAACGTTAGTTTCGAATATCGTTTCCCTAATCATTCCTAGTCTAGTGTTTTTTTTTTTGTTTGCTGATTTCGTCGCATGTAATCTCTCATTCACTCTTTCGCATTCTCTCTATCTCGGTTTCTCTCGTAGACTCTCTGTGTTTCAAGTATTTATCTCTTGTTATTCATTCTCGAGAAAACTTCCGGACTATTTCGTCTGCATTTCTTGGGTCATTGTGCGTCCTTGGAAATCTGACTAGCACACGAATTTCGAACAAATAAATTAATGCTTTCTTTTTAGACATTTCGATATCTACGTGTACAAAGAACTCCCATGACAATCGTATTATGCGTACATTTAATATCATTGACAAATACGATACCCTCGCGAGCGAGCCCCCTTCTCGTTAATGCTGAAATGCGAAAAAAATATTTCTTATGAAATTTATTCATTTTCACTGATCGTACAAAACCGATACCAAAACATATCGACCATTCTCATTTTTTAATTTCAATCGTCTTTCTTTCTTTTTTTTTTTTCTGTTTTTTCTCTCTCGAAAAACCGCCATGATACCTTTGTGTCTTTACTTTCCTCATAACTTATTCATTGCAAAGTGCACAGCAATCTATTGCCACGTGCGAAGACTATTTAGCGATGTTTGTAAATCGGCGAACAAGCATATAACGTATTTTATACAATGTTTCTCGGTATCGGTATAATTGGCATTCACGTACATTCCGCTTACAAAGTATATACGAGTCTCTCGGCAGTGATGTCGCACTGTCCCCTCATACGTTCACTCAAAAATTCGGACCGACATTTAAGTAATGAGAATCACATTCCTTTTCGAAGCATTGCAATCAACTCTAAGAGACGCACAACAATACACTGAAATACCTAAATATATACAAATATTCCTTAACGAGTAGCGAACAAAATTTAAAGTATATAAAATCACAAAATGAACAAAGAGGCACGAGACTGTCCTTTTTCGCGAGCTTCGTAAGATGCGGAGGAAAGTTTTTTTTTAAAGCTTCTCTTCATCTTTTTTTTTTTTTAATATATATATATATAAGAAACAACGCTGCAACTTAATACCAAGATGTAACATATGAGTAAAAAATACACATTATTATGACTGGAAAAATCTTATATCTAAAACGATTCTCGATAATCATCCCTGCATCAATTAGTTGAATAATAAAATTGTTTCTACGTAATACATGCATTGATACTTATTAATTGGCGCTAAAAAACTCTGGAACTCTTATGTTGCAACAGGTATAAATTTTTTTGGCAAACAAAACAATATGCATAAATAACTTGCATACTACCTGTTTTTTTCTTTGTGCAACATCACTGTCAGGAGTTCAGGTATGTCGCACACACCTTGCCGTGAAATCGTACAGATCAGTCTATCATATTGAAAAAACTTCGGTTTGTATCGTTTACTGCTCGATGGTAGTCGTCACGGATTGGACTTACTGAGGAAGCTAACCAGCATTCTTTCATGCCTTGCACTCAGGCGAGCAAATCTCTTAAGTATCGCGATCCTAAGAGTCGCGGAATTTGATGTTAGTTAATTTTTGCTATTGCTACGTGGACTTGCTGGCTGACTGTTTGCCTGTTGCGCGCGTTGTATGTAAATGTTCAATAGCTTCAGTTTGCTGGTATATAAACAGCTGAGATGAGGCTTCAACACCTCTTCACCAACTGCCAAATGTATTGCTACCATACAAAACACAGCACTTTTGCGCACCGCGCTTTCGTTATCGTCGTATGCCTATTGAGAACCATTAACACGATCTTAAAGTATAACGAAAAAAAAAATATAATAGAATGTTTAAGAAACACATTCCAACTTACTTTGATGAGACCGGGCATAACTTTCGATAAATGTGGTTCTATTGCATCGCGACCCCAATGCTCCACAACTTTATGAAGCATTTTTATCGCGCCCATATTTAAGGGATAGGGTTCGGTAGTTATTATAGTCGATACCAAGTGAATTACTTGTTCTGGTTTTAAAATCATCGCTATTGTTGCAGCGCATTTCTCGGCCATCCAAAGAACCTATTGATAAAAGGAATAAATTCAAAATGTTTTATAGTTCTCGGAATTAACTGATACACTTACCGGGGATCTCGAATTGCTGCTGCTGGAAGCATCTGGTTTCTGATCGTCTAACTTGTACGCGTTAATAACTTTTAGTACCAGCAATTCAGGATAAACGGAAAAACTGTCTACAAGTTCCGGGCACTTAAGCATATCAATTAGTGTTTGAAGAACTTCTACTTGCATTTTCTTGCTATCATTAGTCAAACTATCTAACAATGTTTTGAGCAGTTTTCTAAAGAAAATGAAGAACAATAATGGGAGTTTTGATAATGATAATTAAAATATGTATAAATAATGCAATACATACTTAAAATTCTGTTTAATATACAAGGCATCTCCTTCTCGAACGTATAACTGAAATTCTTGTAGAGCTGATACTTTTTCTTCTGTCTGCGTCATTTTGGACTGCAACGTTTTAATCATATTATCTAGAATCTCTGGCCTCTTGATCGAATCTGGTGATGATCCTACGATAAATATTTAACGAAGTAGATCAACCCTTATCTAAGTTGAAGAAAAAGTAACTTTCTCCTGAACAATGGTACACATACCATGCGTTTTGTAACCATTGTTTTCTTGAGGTAGGATGAGATCTCCCGCCATCGTATCGCTTGAACCATTTACTGTAATATTAGTAACAGATCGGCCTCTTTGCGTAGGCGAAGAAACAGAAGACGATCGTCCCTGATTAAGACAAACCACAATATGCTACTATATCTCAAATGAAGTGTATCGTTGCGACATTAGAAATAGAATTTATATTGTTTAGTCAATTACCGAATTGCACAATGTAAGCCCCTCCATTTTCTCCTCTACATCAGCCATATTACTGATTCCACTATCTTTACTGGTAGTGGCTCTTTCTAAACGTTCGAAACCATAATTTTGTATTTCTGCTGTCGTGCGTCTTAAAGATCTGTAGGAAGTACTTGAAAATTAAAATGACTAAGAATTACAAATTATAGGATTATCGAGGCAGAAATGTACCAACAACTTACTTGTAAACTTCTTCCAAGTTTTCATCCGCCGTATCCATATCACCTTTACCTTTCGAACGAGCTGGTGAGCTCTGCGCCCTAGGAGGCGGAGTTCCAGGGGACGCAGGATTACTTGAACCTGATGATTTTCTTAAATGGTTCTGAACTAATGGCAGTGCCGCCTCCTACAGTACCCAGATACATATGATAAAAAGAATATGATTCATTTGTAAAAGCTGCCGGTATAAATATATCGTCTTACTTGATAATATTTCGGTAATTCAGCTAATATCATAGTCACTTTCGGAGGATTTAAGTTGTACAAAGATATGACAGCATTTTGTGCATGCCTTCGAACATCTTGACTTTTCACATCGTTCGACCAATCGAGTAACCTCGCCAACGCTGTTCCTGCGGAATTAACAAGCGCAGACGGTTCTGCCGTTTCTGCGATTTGTGTGATAAATATAAGTGTGGTTATTTTCACGCGAGAATTTGGCGTTTGTGTTGGATCCGTCAAATACCTCATTACAGCAGGTAGAAGTTGCTCTCCTGGAAAACATTCTCTGCAAAATCGAACAGAGTCAGTCGGAGTTTTACACAGAGTATAGGGTGGACGTTAACTAGGAGGTTTTTGCATCATTTCTCACCTAACAACATCAAGCGTTTTGTGAATTTTTGCTTGTATCGATCCGAGCAAGTCAGTGCCTAATTTATTCAAAAGTCTTGCACACAAAACATAAAGCCAGTCACCGAGATCTTCATTATGAGTAGCTACTAATTCATTTAATGTGTCCAAAAATAAGCTGAAGACTTTTGTGTGAGAATCCATAAACATTTTCGTAAAAATGTCCGTCACTTTGCGCAATTCCGTAGCTGTAAGCGTATTCCCGTTTGAAAGAAAATGTTGCAATCCTACTAAACCTTCCTTCCTATCTCCCCAATGCTTATGCGCACAATTTTCTATAATTTCCTTAATGTCCTGTAAATTAAAGATTTATTTTCTGTAATATGACGAACAGATAGCAGGCAAAAAGATCTTCCTTCATTTCTATTTCGTTTTCTCTTCTGATGAAGGAGTATAGTGTAAGGTTATAGGATATGTATGCAACATATGAATATGAATATTAAATTTAACAAACCTTCGGGATTGATTGATCCCACATATCACGATACAGTCTTTGTTGAGAGCCACTCCATGAGAACGACTAATGGGTAGATGGACGATGGACAGATATGGAGAACAGAACGGCGCATCGCGTTAGTCCAAACCAAACAAATACGCCGCAACAAAACCAAAAGAAAAAACCAGACATGCGTTATCTACATTATTGTAGGATGTTGAAAGCACTGTTTTCTAAGCTTCTTGTCTAACTTTACCTCCAATGTCGAACCAGGAAATAGGACAAGTTTTCGAATAGGAACAAATGAATTCAATGAAACGAAATTTTCACTATTGTATATAACATAAATTTTCACACGAGTATATTATAGTATGATTATCGTGAATTCCATTATGTTTAAAGCATCTTCAAGTCGCACAACAAATAGAAACCCCTAAATAAAGATAATACTACAAGCGCGTGTTTTAATTATACATAAATCAAGGAAGCATTACTTAAATGAACGTGTAATAAAAAAGCGCCATGATGCAGTAATCGTATGAACCATGTTTAGAACATTAATGCAATAGTGATATTTGTTATAACGTCCATGAAATCAATGTATAATGTATTGGAATTCAATTCTGTGCCGTATGTTAAATGAACCAGCAATGCACTCGATCATTTATCTTTTTCATCAGCTTGTATAATGAATAAGAGCATTGCTAAATCATGAAAAATGTTATGGAATATTATTTGCGTTACTTTATTCTCCTACAGTCATCGTGGTGAGATTATCGCTATTCTAATTTCTCACCAAAAGATCTAAATCTGTTCTTTTACTTACATCGTTTGGTCGTCTGAAACTGTCCATACTTCTCTCCGAACATATGCTGCTGGTTTCGCTGTCATCGCTATGGTCACCCTTTCCTCTTGGTGTTCTCGTGTAATTATCAATACTGTCGAACGTGAGCGCATCTGCCAACGCTGATTCTGCTTCACGCGACTGTTGCAACATTTTCTGCGCCATCACCGGTCTGGATTGAGGTCTGTCCGTTGGTGACATGTGTAAACTTCTTCCCCTGTATTCCACAATGTTCTTTACTCGGTCAGAATAGAGATCAAGCTAAAATATCAAGGTAAATGCCATATACCGTATTTTGCTTGCAAAACTCCTATCCATTCCAAACCTTTGTGGGCTAGGCTCACGACTGTTCCCGGTACTTCTGATCCCGTGTCCAGATAATCGTCTAGGTCTTGCAATTAAAGATTCTCCTTCGCGATTATACGTTGCATAACTTAGCCTTGACGATGGTGATCCTGATCTACTGCTAGCTGTTACGTGTAATACACAAATTTACATTGTAAACCTGTCTACTATCCTATTTTCTTAAAAAATGTTGAGAAACTGCTCTCTTTCTTTAAACTTACGTTGAGATTGCGACACTCCAGATACTCTCGTTCTTGTTCTCGCGCTTCTTTCTGGACTAGCAACAGCTGTTGCGTCTGGTGATTTACTAGGGCGTGCTAAACGAATAGATCACACGTGTTACACATTTGAAATACACAACAATAAAGATGATACAGATTTTAATAATTACTACTCACGGAGAGATGCTTTCTGTCTGCTCATGTTCGCGTACATCATTCTCGCTTTAGCTCTTTGTGCAGCTTGCAAATCTATCGCACTGGTAGACCTAACACCTGGTGTTCCACGATCTGGGAAAACGTTTAAAACAGAGTTGTATGATCGGCAAAAAGAAAAATACATATCATTATACAGTGGATGCATTAGTGCATATTCTAAGTCGCGGTGTTCTCTTAAAGCATCAAACGAGAATAACAATTACAATGATTATCAGTGGGTCTTTGGAGTACTGGGATACCAGACTGACGATAAGACCGTGGCAAGGACGGAGTACGTCTGAGCGGGCCATGTGGTTGACCCGAAGTTTGATGCAAATTTTCCGTACTACCTTCATACGTTTAATGCAAAAGGGAGTCACAAAAGCAGCATGAAAAAAAGTGAGAAGTATTTTATATACCGCACTATTTTATCATTTGCGTCTCTGCATTTTTACATCTACACAAGTTCGTATCTATGCAAAATACTAGCTTTTTATAGGTAGTATTAACAAGAAGATATACCTGTTGCGCTCATTGCTGGTCTAGATGTTCTGGGACTAACGCTCGCTGATCTTGTAACTACGTTTAAACTGTTAATGCTACCGCTATTGCTAAGAGACATCAATGAGCGTTTGTATGCGGTATCAAGACTGTTGAGCAATGCTTCTGCTTGTTCCGGAAAATGATCTTTGAATGCCCAGTACGACCTGAAAATATTCAACACGAAATTTACGACCGACACTTTTGTTTTATACACGAATAGAAAATGAATCGTAAGAATAAACGATACTTACTTCCTAGCGAAAACCCTTGCTTCTGAATCGGAGTCTGCAATACCCTTTTTTATTGTGTCTTGTAAGATTGTTACGTGCTTTTGCAATATCTGAGTAGGCCATGTTTGTAAAATTAGGTTTAGATATTCGCAAGATGCTCGACGTATATCTTTACTCTTGTTACTTAAACACGACGTGATAATTGGCACGAAACGACTGCAATGTGTGTTTTGTAGAATAAACCTCACTGCTACGGCACCAGCTGTTGCCACAACCTGAATGTGCAAAATTGTCAACGTTATCACGATTCCCTTTCGGTCAGTATTAATGCTAAGTGATCACGAGTCTCACCTTGGCACTATTTTGTATGAGGTTCATTAACGTGAGTAAGACTGCATCTCCAAAACTAGCGAATTTATTTTTTAACTGTTGACTAAGAAATGCTAAGGTAATACACGCTTCTCTTACCACCTGTGACCTAAGATCAGAGCAAGCTACTTCAAAAGATCTTTGCACGCTTTTCAAGTTTTCTAAAAAATTCTCGTAATTTGTACCACCAGCGATAATGATTGATCTTAATTTTTTCATCTGTAAGATAATTAAATTCATGAGATATATCATTAGTTTAAGTTTATGCACGTATTAGATGATCATTAACCCAACACATACATTTTCTGTCCTTTGCTTCCAGTCTTTCTTATCGTCACCAACATTGTCTCTGATCAATTTCATCTGTTCCTCAAGATCTTTCGGGGAAAACAAATTTATAGATGGCACATCCTCGAACGCTGTAAGAAAGGTTTCCTCGTCGACGGCACCGGCTTGACCTAAATATATTAATTATACGTGTACATCGATATCGACAAATAAATTTTCATGCTAATTCATGGAATAATGTCATTTATAATGCTTATACAAAAGAACATGATATTTCAAAAACTCGATGTTTCTTGCTAAAAGATTTGATTATACATTGGAATTTATTACTTTTACGGGTTGTCAAAAAGAGTTTAATACGTGTTATACGATACCTTATGATTAGTGAACACTTTATACTTTAGAGCATCGTGAAATAAGAGTGACATAAAAAGCAGTGCAATTAAAAATGATTACAGATGTATAGCATTTTGTAGAATTATACGCGCGCGTTAAATGAGATGCAATTGAACCAAGATTAAGCAATATTATGCAAAGGCTTTAAATCAAATGTGCATGATACGTGATGAACATTGATCTGATCAAATTCGAAGAATTTCTCGTTTTTCTTTGTACTTATATCATGATGGGTAGCGTACAGCAAAAAGGGAAGGGAGAAAATACCTGAAAAGCAAGAATTTTTGAAATGAAAAAAAAAAAAAAAAGAAAAGAAAAATACAAAAGTTTGTGCAAAGGCCATCATGATATAGTACAGTATTAGTAGTGCCAATAGAGTTTTAGATACCTGATGTCGATTTTACTGACACGTTTCTTTTGACGGTTGTTGCCCTTGGAACCGTGGAAGGTGTATTACCAGGCTGAGCTGTCATGCAAGCGAATAATTAGCATTCTCGTCATCGAAACGTCAACAGTTTATCGACATTTTGTCGGTACACGGTTGGTGAAATATTATTAATATCATATAAAATGCTGAGCCACAATAAGGAGAAAGCAAGAGTTGTATGTTAGCAGCACGCTTCACACCTGTGCACTTGTAGCAGGAGGAACATGTGCTTCCATAATGTTAATCTTAAGATTCACAACATTCATGTGAAATAATCAGAACACACATTTCAATATATAAATTAAGCACTTGCTTACAGCATAGAAAGCACTCTGTTTTACATATAACATAATAGGTAGAATAGCTAAGAATTTATAACTGAAAATCAACAATTAAATATATCATTAAGAAACCTGAGAACTATCTCAGTAGACTGACTTTTCTACATAAACAACTATACTTGGAAAATAACATAATATATTATGTTTACAGATACAAATTTTACTATGTTTCTATATAGATCATGGGGCTACAAATTAAAGGTTATTTTAGAATACACCTGCTTCATATAAGTATACTGTACCATGCTTAAAATAAAACAGTGAAAAAAAAAGGGACCTATATAGTTACACTTCTTTCTTATTGATTTATACAGAGTTACATAGAACATTGGATCTGTCCAAAACCTGTATATACCTAATGCAGAAGATGGAGTTTTTGCAGGACCAAATTGTCCTCTTTTTGGAGGAATAGCTGACCTTTTCACAGGAGCTGATTTAATCTAAAATATTAAAATTTAATTTATGTTATTTCACACATTCAAACATACAAGTATCTAGTTTAGATTTATTTAAAACTACTACTTACTGCTCTGTCTGGTTCATCAGTGCTTTTCCCAACTGAAAAAGAATATTAAGAAAACATGAGTTTAGAAAAATAGTATTAAAGCATTTTTTTCTCAAGGAAACAATGAAATTATTCACTTATACTATAATGAAGGATTTACTATGATTAGGATCTATTTTTTTCTGGAGAATTTTATATACCTAAGTCTGGATATAGCCATGGTGGTTTATGAATGTCACAATGACATCCTCTTGCTCTAGCACCTGGATGTTTTACAATATTATCCCACTGAAGGATCCATCTACTACTTGGATCCCATAATGCTTTATCAATACTAGGATATTTTTTCAATCCTCTATGCAAGCAGCGATGGCTGCTTGATAACAGCATATCAGTATCATTCATTGTAGAAAAGATACACTTGTTTAACAGAGCACAATCACTAAATTGATACAATTACCATGGAATTTTTTACTGCACAATGCAGATTATACTTCAGCACAGTTTGAAAGAACACCATCACAGCATAAAAAGCCTTCATTCTGACATAGTAATTTCATGCAACCTTCTTGCACCTTTGAAAGTTACAGGATGCTAATCAACATCATACATACTGAGTAATAAGATTTAACAGACTTATTAGCGAAGTATTTTTACAGGAAGAAACTAAAATTCCTCAGATTCACGCTTCCACTCGAGAATACTCAGAACGATCAAAATAATAGACATGTGCATCAGTGAAAGTGATTTGCATTACTCCCCAACGAGCTAGGGAATGTTTCTAATTACCAATTTTTTAATTACCGCCTCGTAATTGCGGAACTCAGGTGCGCATATCTTCTATCGATGAAATCGTTTGTAGGTAAAAAAATTGTTAGAATTCAAGATTAACGAGCGAAAATTCCATCAGATGTCGGAATAGTCTACTTCTGTTTCTCGAACTATCTACATAAGTACGTGTCAACATAAAATATCTCGCGTAACGTAACTGCGACAACAGTTTCTTCTTTTTTCTCTCGCTTCCATCTTAACCAGAGAATATAAGGAAGGAAAACAATCGAACAGTGTCGAAGGAACTACACGTTTAAAAATAAAAAAAGAACCTCAGCCATATTTGAATAGCATCGTGACGTTTCATAACGACTACCGGGTTTTTCATTCAACCGTATAATTATCCTTGGTTACGCAAGATAAAATAAATATTAATAATCAACGAAACGCATAATATCTGCGAAAATCTATTAAAGATCAATCTCTAGAATATCGAGCAAGAGAGTTCAACGCGCTAAGGAGAGAACCTAGATTTGCATTCGTGATATCACTCGTAATAAGCGCGGCAATGAGACACGAGAGAGTCATTTTCTCACGTTACAGATAACGCATCCTCGTTAATGTTTGACTAGTCGAGATTCTTTCGGCGACTTTCCACGTTTCCGTTTTGTGCAAGAATTTTTCCGCCACTTACAATGAAACAATCGACGAGGTGGTTAAAAAAAGAAAAATGAACTGTATGTCCAAGGATCATTGCGTCACGAACGCTCTCTGCGGCATTTACGCGTAATCCATTAGCACACACGTGTACAAGCACGAGCGTGTATTTATGCTTTATTCAAGCGATAATGAAGATTGTACAAAGATCTTCGGTTTATCTCTTGAAAAAATTACCTCTTGTACGATACCGAAGGTCTGTGTATACTAACAGGTTGTATTTTCTAGACGGAGAAAAATCGACCGATACATCGAACGAAGATTCGACGAAAGTGAAATTGTTCGCTCGGCGATCGCGAGAAAGTGCATTAACAATTCCAATAAAGCAATAATTTTCTTTCGGTCTGTTTTTATAATATTTAACGTGCCTAACTTTTTTTTCTTTTACCACACTTGCGTCAATACCGTATCACAAAGTTAAAACAAATAAATCCCCTCGAATGACGTGGTGACAATCCGACAATCTGCTTTCAGTTGAAACAAATCGACGACAAGTTCACGAAGATACGTTGAACGGTATAACAAATCCGTTTCTCGATCTCGAAGCACGTCAGTCACGATGACTATTTTCCAGGACACAATTGTCGATAGCTTCTTCGTCGTTTTTTTTCCCTCTATCTCGCATCCGTTAAGCCAAACGAGCAGAACAAAGGAATCGTCTGTTGTCTTCCACTAAAACAACGGGTACACACTCGATGCAATTCCTTTCCTTGCACGACAACGTTGTTACAATGCTTCCTTATCGCACGGTATCGAACTACCGTCGTGAAAAACCACTAGCCGATAATTCGCATAGAAATGTCACGATCTTGTTCGGACATTCGAACGCGACTGACACGATAGACGCGTCTACGACGATTTAATCATCTTGGCTCGGGTAGACCGGCGCGGGATATCGTTGTATTTCGCGATGCAGCTGTGTCTGATCAGGTAAACAAACGTGCTAAGAGAGAAACTGAAACGGTCGTCCTTGTCCATTGTCCGTGAACGGCAACAGTAGCAACACGTATCGCTTAGAACGCGTCACACTACCGACCCGGGATCGTGTTCGGCCCGTGACACAGAAAAAAAACACGATCAAGATCACCAAGCGGCCCGTCACGATTCTGGACACACATTCGAGACGCATCCGGCGAGAAACTACTTCGAAACCTAGCATATATATCGAGAGACACGAGTCTCTCACGTTGCTAAATGGCGACTCGTTTACGAACTCCCGGTAAGCGCTGCTTACCGCGCGAGCTAAAGTCGGACAAGAGGAAGGGGACACCTTCCCCTATCGGTGCCCCCTTCGTTGGGGGCCAAAACAGGGTACCCACACATCCGAGAACGCATCTCTATGCTACGTTACATACATTAGAAAATATCGATCAATTCTATCAACGATTAACAATTTCGTTAAACGAGGCGTAACGATGTATTCGGTAGCGAGGGGTCGCTATGAAATTCGATACGCAGCCATTTTTAAATATCGAATTTGAGAAGAATGTACTATATACCGACCTAGCGAATTACTCAATTGGTAGAGTAGTATCCTGTAAAACGAAACATCTTACGATTCGTTTCAATTCTCTAATTATCAATCGATTATTTTACAACAACTACTAGTTTCAAGTATAAAAACGAAAGAAATCATCTTTTTAAACGGTAGCTCCTCACGTTTTAATACACAGCTAAGATCGATTTATCGATTGATTTATCACAAACGAGAGAGGTATAATTAAACGTGTGCCGGTAAACAGAAAAGCCTGGTCGACAGGAGCGGACTGACCCGATTGCGAAAATACGGGCAAATTGTCCCGGGACCAGGTGTAAAACAAGTGACTGATTAATGCGGTTCCATTCAATTTGCGGTCGTTTCAGCTTTTCCACGCGCTACCAGAGGATCGACGAAACGAAGAGAACGAGAAAGGGAGGAGGAAAAAGAGTAAACGAAGATTAATGTTCAGCGAGGAAAGAAACGGGTCGTGCAATGAATAAGACAAAATTGTTGCTGTTACCGTACGGTTGAACGTCTAACGGAGAGAACATCAAGTCTCGACTTGGTCCAAAGTTCAACTATTACCACCTGCTGAGTTGATGCAACAAAAGACTCTTTATAATCTACAATTAACACGAGCGGTGGTGCGTCGGGGTATAATTAAATTCGAGATCTACCGCAGCCTGGGAAGGAAAAGTAACAGCATCGCTGTGCAATTACAATGTTTAACTGTAATAAGCAGCGTGTAGTGCCGTCATCGAGAAGTTCTCTCTCTTCGCAACGACGAGAAGAACTTTTAATGCAAACAGGACCGTGAAAAAAAAGGAGGTCCAACCGTACACCTGTGTTAAACACAACACGACGAAGAAATAAACGGTAGGCAGAGAGCGAGCCTACAACCGTAATTACACGTTCCGAATTAAAGATGCAATTAACGTCTGCTTAATACTTTGCTTTGCTCTCGAAAGGGACAAGCTTTAAATCATCCGGCGTTGCGTGCACTCTCGATGATATTGATTCGTATCGTTTGAAAAATGCGACACACACGAATACATTACAGGCAGAAGTTACGGCGATTATTTTGTAGGTCAGAACCAAGATATCTTTAGAACGAATGACAATTTGTGGAAAAAAAAAAAAGGAACGAGCAGTAAACTCGGTCGATTCCAGGCAAGAGTTTTCCCTCAGGGGGCTAAGGATTTATGATTACGTCTTGGTGGCACGACAAGAATATCGGTAATTACGGCCGTCGGTGTAATTAACATTAGAACTGTACGGCGGCGGCGTAGGTTGAGTTATGTCTTATGCGTCGACGAGCCTCGATAGAACTTTACCTTCTTAGAAATTCAGTGCTGATCGAAGGCGCGGAATAAATTATGGATAGAAAACGAGATGCAGTCACGGTAATTTCTTCGGAAATCGTACGTGCAGCGTCTGTCATTCATTGGTGAAAGTAACGTTATTTATTGTTCTTAACGATCGACAAGATACGTCGGTGCTTCCGATTTCCCATCGAAGAAAGCTGAATTAAACGGCGAGAAGAGTAGAGAAGTTAATGTCACGCGCGGTCTTCTCGAGATTCGCATTATTTCCAATGGCAAAAGCAGCGGTTACACGACCGAGGAAAAATGAAAACGCGGATTCCATGGATCAATTACTGAATGTTACCGAGAAGAAGAAGAAGAGGAAGAAGAAGCAGAATCGCCTACGCGAGCAATAAGCTCGATAATGCTATCCTCTCGATTACATAATACAAAGTACACACTGTGTTGTACGTATTATCGCGCGCTACCGTGCCATTTATCGTTCGAGGTGAACGGTGTCGCGGGTCAAGCGAACAATTATTACCCCATTAAGGTAATTTGTCGGTGATTTTCTTTCCCCTTTTCAATTATAACCGATGGAATTACACGTTTTGCTTGATTTCCAGTTGCCGAGAGATCGTTTACACATATACGATACACTTTCTTCACACCGATATTGCCGGTGTTCACAAGAAAGCGTGTACAATGAACGATGAATCTTCCACAGGCATGCTGTTACTTTCAATTTTCTTGCGTTCCAAATGCGCGTAGCAACCATGTGAAGACTACCTGCCTTGTCTCTTAGAATCTAGCTGCTTTTGTCAAATATGTACTCTTAACCGATCGTAGCGAACATAACGCTGTAACAGCCTTACGTTATAATGTCAGCGAGAGAAGCTATGAAAGATAGGAGAGGAGAGGAGAGGAGGAGAGGAGATAAAAAGGGCATCCGTGCGCTATTCCGCGTTTAATATCTGATCATGAGCTCGCAACACACAACACAACACAACACAACACAACGGAACGTGAAACTGTGTGCATGGCTGAAGATAAATCTGCGTTACCACCCTACCTTTCACTTCTCTACCGTGTGCACGTGTACACACGCGTTTCTCCGGCTGTCCTCAGGGTAAGGTCGCACAATAAGAAGGCGAGTTCAAGCCTTCAAACGGTGTGGGTGCTAATTTCGATCGACTCGGTGAAGGGTAGGGTGAATAATCTCTTGTCCCGTGGTAAACCGGTGTTGCAGAAAGTACACCTAAGGAGAGATTCCTATCGTGCCAGGCAAGAGGGGAAAACACCGTTCCTAGACGTGAATAACAGACTAATCAATTAAACGAGCAGTTAAGCCATCTGAATCGAAATTATGAACTGGTTTGAAGTTAAGAAAGAAACACAACAACCCCAGGTTGCCTGCCTCTGTCTCTTGGTGTAAAATAATATATACGACAGGATTGTAAAGCTACGGAGAAATCGGACGGTATAATTGCGATTCAACGTTGAACCTCTAACACAGTCCCCCCGTGGCAGGTCACCGGGAAAGAGAGAGCGAAAACAAGACTTATGCAAATTTTTCGTTGTGCCGTGTTCGCTCAACCTTTCCGTGTCACACACCACGTACAAGGATACTCGTGGCGCTAAAACCTGAGAGCGTATAAAAGCCTGGCAAATTCCGCGTTGCTTGAAAAATGCCCCGGCATTATCATACGACAAGAGTAATTCAAACTCTAGGCGGCAGACGAAAAAATACTTGTCCTAAATACATTCGTTTTTCTAAACAAAAGGCCAGGTTTTTACCAAGTCGTAAAGGAAGGAGAAAAATACGAGTGTTGTTCTATGAAGAAGAAGGCTTCAACGCCGATACAGTGTACAGGAAGTCACGTGGTATGATGATCGATGCTAGTTGTTCATGGTAATTTGGCCTTCTATTAATATACCTGAAATCAAGCGAAGAACCGTAATTTCCCTGCCAAGCCCATGTATGACCTAATCGTGCTCGAACGCTGCGAGTAGAAGAAACGTATTCTCTGTCTTTAACGCAGACGTCTCGTCGCTTGCAAATTTGGCACATCGAATAGAAACAGGTGGTGAATTTTTCTACGAACTGCCGGATGTTTCGCATACCAGGACAACCTGCTATCGTTGCTATCATACTTTCACCACGAGAACTTTGGTAGAACTTTCTTTTTTCCCCAGAAATTACCAACCAACCAAAACTCGTCCTTATCTCGATATCCTAAAAGTAATTCGCAAGGATACGTTAAAAACAGTGTACTGTCTTAAAGGATTACTCAAGCAGGTTATACACAGACCTCTGATTTATCGTTACATAAGAGAAGCATAATGTACCGGCGCATATTTTTTTCTCCAAGGGACAAAGATTGATTATACAATGGAATGCATGTGCGCATCATGAGTCATCAGGAATCTCGGTTTACTCGTGCTTTTTTCCTTTTTTCTCTCTCCCTTCGTATCTATAGGCATCGCGGATTTTTTTTTTTCTTCGACTGTACGCTTCGGAACTAATATGTTAAGTATTCGGTTGCTGGCGACATGTAATATTCGCAATCGAAATTCGAACACCCTGGCAAAGTAGTCTTACAATGTTACAAGGCCGTTCGTTTGAAGCAGGACAGCTTTACTCTGGTATGAATTACAGACAACGTTTGAAACAATACACCGTCGATATTGCATAGTAGACTGTAGCTATCGGTGTATGTAATATTATGTAATATCTTAGAATAGATAAGGCGAATTAGCGATCTCATTGTATTACCCCTGAGGAAATGACACATTACACGACAGACACAACTGCACTCCTCCTCCTCCTCGAGCCACGAGACTTTCCACGAAAAACACGATGTAACGACAGATGCTCTTCGAGCAATTAAAGTATCGCTTGCTCGAGCGATTTTATCGCTTAATAAGGTATTCCACGGTCCACCGTAGAAATTACAATCGGACAACAAAGTAAAAGCCATCGACATTCCTCTCACGAGTCGCCCAGAAAACGTGATCCCTTAATCGTCCTCAGCGTCGTTCTCCTTTGCCTTTTTCTCCACGTTCAACCGTTGATATTACGCCCACATTTGTCAGAGAAATCAATCTCGAGAAACGAGTCATGAGTAAACTGTAAAACTTCTTGGGGGGGAAAAAAAAAGAAAAGAAATCCGCAGACCGGTACAATCGAGAAGCAGAAATCGAGCATAAAACGTGCCAGCGTGGCGTAATTAAATTCAAATTGGCTGTGTTTTACCGTGCTGAGTTAAGTGAATATTCTTATCACGTTGAAGAACAAGCGGTCCTTGCTAAATATTCATCGTGTGTGCCAGCAACGTGGACACGCGGCCGGAGTGAACGAGAGAGGGAGAGAGTGGAAAATGCGAGGGAGGAAAGAACGAAGGTAGGTCTCTTCACGAATGCGAAGGTATTCGCTTCGCGATAGCGTCCATGGCTGCGGGATGGCAGCACGATACAGCTTGAATAATATAACGGAGGTGACGCGCGTGCCAATCACTTTTTATACCTTTCCTTGCTTAATTTATCGGATACCTGCTGAGAAGGAAATTCGATGGGTTTACTCACCGTCCGAAGACATTGCTAGAGGCAGCAGGTCGCCGGAAGCTTTCAGCTGATCGAATTTCTCTATCAACAGCAGTAATCTGCAAACAAACAGTCGAAAATATGAATTCAATACGGAAAAGACCGTATTCCAAATATTACTTAAACGCGAGATTCGATAGAACTTATCGGTTGAATGAACGGTGCTCTCGAGTTAGCCAGAAAAGTAAGCCACGAGAAACACTTGTCTTAACAGATTCGGAAGAAAACCGCTGTACGGTTTCACGTGGGCAGGCCAAAAGCCAAGGAGGATCGATTTCGCTTTTTCACCTACTTTGCTTGCGGTACGTTGTGCTTTCTCTGCAAATCGACGCGTAATCTTTCGCCAACGTGTCTATACATGTCTGCCAACGTGTTCAGAGCGGTCTCTCGTACTTTTTCCGACGGATCGGACAACAGCTTCACGATACTTGGAATCACACCAGAGAGTATCATTTCGTCGGCGCCGTGTCTGCAAAAACGATTCATTAGTAGACTGGAGATGTGTGTATCGACAACTTTTTTCCCATTCTTTTCTACTACAATTTATCGCGGTTTCTTACTCGTTCAACGTCGTAGTCAACAGGATTAAGGCTTCTTCGCGTAACTTGGCATTCTTGTGATTAAAAGCCGGTCGTAATCTGTCCAGTAGCTGTTGAGGAGACATACATCCTTTTTCCATGATTTTCAGCAACAGTAGCTGAGCTTTCTCTCGCGTCGCATCTTTGCTGTCACCTGTCGAATAAACAACATTCGTACTCTTAATTATACACCTCTCGCTATCGGGTCTAACGCAAAGTGTATCGACGTAAAGCAAACAAAACTACGTAAGACCGGTTCTGTGTATATTTATAAAACACCGTCATAATATCTCATCGCATAATATGCGGTTGAACTTCCTTGCTCATTTTATTACGCTTCATCGCGGTGTCGCGTACAATGATTCAACAAGTATATATCGATAAAGTTCGAAGCAAATGAAAGAATATTGAAAACAAGGCGCGAGTAAAAGTGTTTCGAAAGTATTGGAAATGGTTCGAGGAAAAAGAAGTTCACTTAATATTAGAGTTATAATTAATGAACGGTGGTGAAAAAGACAAATAGGTGGAAAGAAAGTTGACAAGAGACACCTACCCAGTCTATCTATTGTCGGCTGAATAATTGTGGAAATATAAGGCTTGAAGTCGTGACCCATTCGATCCGCGAGGAACGCGAGGATTTCTAAACCGTTCTGGACGACCTGGAACAACACAACCAAAAGTATCGTTTAGATCTATGGCATATATCGGGCCCATTATAGCGGAATGATTGTCCCTCTTTCGTTCGCGGCTGAAATCGTTCTAAATCTTCCAACGTCGGCTTTCTAGCCGACCTACCAAGGCAATCGAGGTTCGCCGGGCAATTTGCTGAACATAGAAGACGTTTATACGCGCCGCTGTGACGAGAGATTAATTAACGACTCGAACACGAAACGTGTGCCACGCGGAAAAAACAGTTTTGGTCAGCCAAGTCAGCCAAATCTCACGTGACTTGTGACATTACGAATATATACATATATATATATCGATTAAGGGGAATATTTTTCAATCAACTTTTCCCACGTATCATCGTGTACGTTTTATCAAAGTTTCTTGCACCGCGTTCACGTTGCACCATGGGGTTCAGGAGTATATTGATCCAAGCAAGATAAACTCTGCTTCCCTGAAAGCTGAAAAAAAAAATATCGTAGACCCCTCGGCACTTTCCCTCTCGCTCGGTAATTATGACTTCGTCTGCGCGAGCCCTCCGCGTGCACTCGTAATGATTACTTCACAGCTCGTGTGTGTGTACGCGTTTTCTTTTTTCTACCTCTGAGCTTTCATCGAAACATAATTGCGGAGGTTTGAGCGAATTACACGCATTCCGACCTGGTGGTTACACCGCGAAATCAATAAGGGGAAATTCAGTGGCTTGTAAAACGTGTACGCCCTCAACGAACCGAGGAAAGATTTATAATTTCTTGTGAACGTTCGCTGGTTTTTACCTCTTGTACACCGTACTCTTGTGTACCGCAACTTTTTAAGTACCCAAGATTCTTTTTTTTCTTTTTAGTTTTTACGCTTCTTTTATCGTCTGTCCGATGTGTTTCACATTATGTATTCCGCTATTTGGTTTTAATTCTCTCGAGGATTGAGGCTGCTTTTCTTATTTTTTTTTACCGCTTCTTCTATTTCTCCGAGTGCTGGAATTATTTCTCTCGGTTCTGGAATTTTTAGAGTGATTATGGTAGTCGAAACATCGACGTGGGGGTAGAAAATTTGTAGAAAACGTTTGAAAGAGAGACTTGGAGATTTTAGGAGGAAGAAATGTAATTGAAGTCGCACGTAATAAGTACCCAAGATTAATTTTTTTATTTTGTACGCTTCTTTTTATCTGTTCGACGCGCTTCGCATTATTTTGCAATTCGATTTTAGTTCTATTAAGGATTGAAGCTCTTTTTCTTATTTCTTTACCTCTCTGAATGTTGGAACTGTTTCTCTCAGTTCTAGTGGATGTAGAAAATTTGCAGAAAACGTTTGAAAAGAGAGACTTCGAGACTTGAGGAAGAAGAAATGCAACTGAACTCGTACAATACTCTCTGTACGAGCATAATGCATACCGTAACACTTAAGAACAGTAGTTTAACTGTAGATCGCAAATAGCAAATTGCAAGAGAGCTATTTCTTAAAACGTATAAGTGAATCGGTGTGACGTGTCTACTCGTTCTATGAATTGCTTAATTTTTTCTACGATAGAAGTATGTTGAAAAATGAGGGAGAAGATGTGATTCATAGCGTAGAGGGAATGTCGAGCATCGGAGGAAGAACCAGGGATTCGAGGGTGAACGAACTGCTCCTCCGGGAGGAGGACGAGCGGCCAGATCAATATAGAAAGTGCAAGTGTAGCGTTCGGTGCATTTATCGTGGTCGAACCCCTCAAAGCAACCTCGTCGTAGCTGTCTTTAGATGGTAACGAGAGGACCAAATGAATATTCCCGAGTAGAGATGGTGGCTGGTTCGATCGACGATCAGCATTGGGAATATCCATGTCTCAAGTGCACCAACGAGAAATCCAATGTCATTGTCTGCAAAACCGTCCATTACTCTGCTACCACAGTTTAAATACATTTAACGGACCGCTATACATAGGCATATAAACCTATTTTAGTGTCGCGGGGTAAACGTTCTCTCAGGGCTGTCGTCTGGCTGTGACATCATCGCTCAACACCGAGGCTTTTCGTTTCTCTTTCTGCCTCAACTTTCATATAATTAGCACACGGTCTAATCATTAACAGCCCGCTCAGTCGTCGGCTCAAGCGTAATCTCTCGCGTTAGATATTGCACTGCTATCAACTTAACTCGTTTTACAATTGCAGCTGGGATATGCTAGAAACGACGAATGACTCGATACGACAGGGTAACTTTCAACGAAGAAAGCTGATAAGGTGGATGAAAGTGGGAATATTCCTCGAGTATCAACGCACCTTGAACTTTATCTCGCGGAGCCAAAGCTACTTGGACATTTTCGCCGACTCGACGTGAAAAGTGTAGAAAAAGGAATTCTTAAAAAATTGTCATTCAGTCTGTGCACGTCAGCAGAGAAGAGCTGACTATCACCAGGTCCAATGCACCTTGAACTTTATCCGAGGAATCTGGGTTCTGAAAGGACTGCCGGGTC